>NC_064630.1:595548479-595851509 GCF_023864275.1 Schistocerca cancellata | reverse complement strand
CTCCAAAGTTGAGTCTGGTGTTGAAGCGACAACACTTCATTATCTTTGGAGGGAAAATGGCATGATAGCGAGGAGCACGTTAATCGCCGAGTGGTTTCGTAAATCCACCTTTAGTGCTACTGGCCCAGTTTTCCGATATGGAGGTCAGAGGGTCAGCTAATGCACTCAGCCGAATACTACATCTGGACATTCAGACACATGTGTATGATCCGGTAAATGGAGGGTCTAGCTATATCAAGCTCCCTAAAGATATAGCTAATAAGCAGGAATGTATTTATGTCGAAAATAGAAAGGATCAGACTTGTTTTGCTTGGTCAATCCGGGCTTGCGAAAGAAATTACAATTACAGGGATCATCCTGAGCATCCGAGTACATACTGTGTAGGTGATAATATTCGTGGGTGTTATAACTCTGATGGTATTGATTTCCCCTTCAAATCAAATGGCTCTGAGCACTATGGGACTTAACATCTACGGTCATCAGTCCCCTAGAACTTAGAACTACTTAAACCTAACTAACCTAAGGACAGCACACAACACCCAGTCATCACGAGGCAGAGAAAATCCCTGACCCCGCCGGGAATCGAACCCGGGAATTTCCCCTTCAAGATCCAGGACATACATAAAGCCGAGGTGCAGAATACCGGGATATCAGTTCGTGTTATTGGTCTGGAGAAGGAAAGCAAGTCAGAGAGCAAGACAAGCATGTTATCATAGGCCCCTTCCATTTCTCAAAATTTGCCGGTGAGCATGAGTTGTATTTAAACATGCTGCTCTTCTATGAAGGTGACAATTATCATTATGTTTGGATCAAAGACATGTCCCGACTCCTATTCTCTCAACTGCATAATGACAGGTCGAAAAAACACTTTTGCTTAACGTGCCTGAATTATTCTTCCTCTGACAGGTTATTAGAGGCGCATCTAGTAGACTGTGCTTCCAAGGACCTGGTAAGTGTTATTACACCTACTGAGGAAAAAAAAGTCATAAGTCCCAGAATGCTCACCACCAGGAGCGATGCCCGTTTGTAGTGTACGCCGACTTTGAATGCCTCCTCGCTCCTGTGACCCGCTGTGAAGGTGACCCTACAGTCTCACACACCACCTTTGCAGAAAAACACGTACCACATGCGACAGCGTACCAATTTGTATCGTCCTATGATTCAAATCTTAACCGTTACAAATTTTACATGGGGGATAAACCTGCGGTTTGGCTGCTCACTGAGCTCGAAAAATTTTCCGGGGGAGGTTTATAAGCTTTATAGCGGCCAACATTCCAATGGCCAAATAGAAGGAGAATGAAGATTTGTATAACAATGCGATTGATGTCATATTTGCGGCTGCCGTTAGATAGAAAAGCGGGAAGTCTTCGTAGGGACCACTGTCATCTTAAGGGAAGTTGCATGGTGCAGCTCACAACGCGTGCAATTTGAAGCACCAGCTACCAAGACACATACCCGTTTTCCTCCACAATTTAAATGGGTATGACGCTCACTTTCTGCAATGATGTTCAAGCCTTGAGATGTCGTTCTGAAATGCTCTAGGTATGGTGCAGCACATGTTCATTTATACAGCTCGTTGCACAACACAAGTGAGTGGGCAGTACTTGATCACACGGTCATGTACAACTAGAGCATATGCGGCAGTGTGTTCTGGGAAATTTGTCCAAGACTCAAGTTCAGTTCTCACATCTATAGGTCCAGACTTAATTATCTCGTTTTGTTTCAAGCAGTCTATTATGATGATCGCACCATGACGTGGGCGAATGCTCCTGCCCTGGCAGGTTAGCTTTACAGAAAAAACAACTACTATGAGAGAAACATGAAAAAAATTGATCTATCCGTTGTTGGACCAAGCACTGTTTAACCTTTATTAGTCTTATAATACTATCGACTCACTTCTGACGGTATTTTGTCACACAATGGTGTTCCACCGACGAGCGAGTAGACGTATTCATGTGACAAAAGGGTATTATTGAAGACACTCATATATGTGTACGCGTACGTTGTGTGTGCAACCTGGTTGAATAGTCGTGCGCGTTTAAGCACCGCTTCTGTGACGGGGAGGTGTACCGACCCCAAATCGAATCTGCCCGACGGATTATCTACGAGAGTCATTATGTCGGACCGCCTGGCAGTGGCTATGGGGCAGCATCCCACAACCAACTATTTGAATACTGGGTTGATTACTCAGTTACCACCTCTTGAGCCACATCGCTGGTCGATCATCAGCGATCGGCTTGTTATCTTTGGCGCGTCCCAGGGCATGAGCATCTTTGCGTTTTCGGCTGGGGCGCGCGGGACGGCGAGAGGCAGTTGGTTTGGGGCGGCCGGTGAGACGGGCGAAGTTGTGGCTCGGACGCATGCACATGTGTGATGTCTCTTGCGCTGGGGCTGTTTGCTAATCGTGAAACTCCTGCGGCGGTTACTGGTTGCCTGGAAGGCATTTCATATAAACTGTGCCAAGCCTCGCAGTGAGAGGGGAGCCCGGAGTTGTTGGCCTACATGTTTGTACAAATTGAGGTGCATGCGTGAGAAGCACGGCGTGGGCCCGTTGGTTGCTTCGTCCTTCTGGCAGCCACCGCAAGCGGATGTTCGGACGGAATGTCTACAGTTTGTGGTGAGCATCGTGTGAACAAGTTCTCGTAGGATGTACTCCCAGCCTGACTCTTAGCCTGTGTTATTTGTGGACGCCGCCCCCTTGTCTGTTACTGCCTCCGGGTGTCCTGCAAGATTTCACAGCAAAACTCTGTTTTTGTGGCATTCTGTGTTTCTGGCTCAGCCTCCGCCTAGGCAGGTGAAATATTTTGTCTCAACTGAAAGGGGGGGGGGAGTTCGATTGGACATCTTTTGGAATTCCTTAATGCTGTAATTTAAAAAAATGTATAAAAAAATTGTTGTTTCAGAATAAGCGCCTGTTTCTTTGGGACACTGCAGTTCAAACAGGAGTGGCGTAATGTTAATGAGTATATGTCAGATTAAGTGTATCTAATGTCTTGCTGTTTTCTGGGGCATGCAGCTGTGTTATTGAACTCATTTGAAAGTGTTATGTTGGGTGAACTACTGCTCCCCACTTCAGTGTATTCTTTTGAGTTGTATTGTAATGTTTTTTGGATATTTGTCAGTGGGGTGTATTGATTCAATTTTGTTTTTCTCTTTCTTTGAATTACGGTGAATTGTTTAGTTTATCTGGCTATTGGCTTAACTCCAGCTTCACGCATTAAATCAGCTGTTTTTGAAATGGTTTTTTTTATTCCTGTTTAATGTCAGATAGATTCAAATGTAACTTCATTTATATTATTTGAAATAAATGTGTTGGATTGGCCTTAATGAATTATGTGCAGTCGAAGTAAGGGACCCAGTCCTTCATTAGTGCTTAACAGTGGCGTGTGGTTCGGGTTGTGAGCCCCGTGCTCGTACCACCTCTGTTACACGATTAGAAAATATTTAGAAAACTTTCGCCCACTTTGACGTGAACAATGCCATACAAAGGCAGTTTGAGTACCCAAGTTCAGCTCTGCGGAATAACTGGGCGGCGACAGGGAGTGACGATGCAGGACGAAGGCACAAGGCAAAGAAGAAGAAGAAGAAGAAGAAGAAGAAGAAGAAGAAGATGCATGTACACTGAGGTGACGGAGGTCATGGGATCCCTCTTAATACCATTAGTCCGGCGCAGTTCAAGAAGTCGGAAGTCCTCCAGCAACATTGAGCCTTGCTGCCACGGCAGCCGTCCATGCCACAGTGTTCCGGTGCAATATGTGGTACACGAACTAACCTCACTATTGTGTCCCGTAAATATCCGAAGGAATCCGTGTTGGGCTACCTGAATGATCAAGGCACTCGCTCGAATTGTCGAGAGTGTTCTTCAAACCAATCGCGAACAATTGTGGCTTGGTGACATGAGATCGTTGTTTTGGAACATGAAGTCCTGAATGACTGCAAAAGGTCTTCGTGTAGCCGAACATAACCACTTCCAGTCAATGAACGGTTCAGTTGGATCAGAGAACCCAGTAAATTCCGTGTTAACACACCCACACAACTACGTTGCCACCACCAGCTTGCACAGTGCCTAGTTGACATCTTGGTTTCAAGGCTTCGTTAGGTCTGCTCTGGGATCGAACCCTACAGTCAGCTCTTACCAACTGAAATCATGACTTATCGCATCAGGTCACTGGTTTACAATCGTTTAGAGTCCAATCGATGTTGTCACAAGGCCAGGAGAGGCACTGCAGAGGCGTTTTCCTGCTGTTAGCAAAGGTACTTGCAGTCTGATGCCATAGTCCATTAACGTCAAATTATGTCGCACTGTCGTAACGGATACGTTCGTCGTACGTCTCACATTGATATCTACGGTTATCCTTGGCAGTGTTACTTGTCTATTAGCACTGACAACTGTGTGAAAATATCACTGCTCTCGGTTGTTAAGTGAAGGGCGTTGGACAATGCGTTATGCGTGGTGAGAGATAGTGCCTCAGATATGGTATTCTCTGCACACTCTTCACATTGTAGATCTCTTTATACTGAATTCCCTAGCGATTTCTGAAACTGAATGTCCCCTGCGTCTAGCTCCAACTACCATTTCCCGTTCAAGTCTGTATTGAGACCCCAATCACGGCCGGCCGCGGTGGTCTAGTGATTCTAGGCGTGCAGTCCGGAACCGCGGGACTGCTACGGTCTCAGGTTCGAATCCTGCCTCGGGCATGGATGTGTGTGATGTCCTTAGGTTAGTTAGGTTTAAGTAGTTCTAAGTTCTAGGGGACTGATGACCACAGAAGTTAAGTCCCATAGTGCTCAGAGCCATTTGAACCATTTGAACCCCAATCACGTGACAAACCTTCTGACACGAATCACCTGTGCACAAATGACAGCTCCGACAACGCACTGCCCATTTATTCCTTGTGTACGATGTACTACTTCTGTCTGTATAATTACGTGCTTATCGCTATCCTATGAATTTTCTCACCTCTGTGTACAGTGTACCCCAGGGAAACGTAACAGGATAACCAAACTTTACAGTAGGGGAAAGTCTTGTACCTGTGAATACTTTGCAGACATTCGCCTCTAGCTAGCTTTGTGAGACAAGTGTAATATATTTTCTTGTTCGGTTTTAAATGTACCACTCATTGTATGTCGGCTGCAGCTTTTTTCCAGGTCATATGAGACGTCGTTTTCCTTTGACTTGCAATTTTCAATTTCTGATTTTCACTTATCTTCCGATGAATATTTTTATTGTCTCACTTTGAACTCTAGTAGAGTTCCGCAACGCTTTCAGAATGACGACCACAGCGGTCGCTCGGTTCCAGACCGCACGGCCACTCCGGCCCTGTATTATCTACTGAAAGACACCCGTACACCACGTGATCAAAGGTATCCGGGCATCCTAAAGACATACGTTTCGCATGTTAGGTGCATTGTACTGCCACCTGCTGCCATATACTCTCAGTAGTCATTAGACATCGTGAGAGTGCAGAATGGGGCGCTCCCCGGAACTCACGGACTTCGAACGTGATCAGGTGATTGGATGTCACTTGTGTCATACGTCTGTACTCGAGATTTCCACATTCCCAAACATCACTAAGTCCACTGTTTCCGATGTGATAGTGAACTGGAAACGTGAAGGGACACGTACAGCACAAAAGCGTACGGGCCGACATCGTCTATTTACTGACAGAGACCGCCGACAGTTGAAGAGGGTCGTAATGTGTAATAGGCAGACAGCTATCCAGAACGTGCCACAGGAATTACAAACTGCATCAGGATCCACTGCAAGTACTATGGCAGTTAGGCGGGAGGTGAGAATTCTTGGATTTCATGGTCAAGCGACTGCTCATAAGCCGCACATGACGCCGGTAAATGCCAAACGACGCCTTGCTTGGTGTCAGGAGCGTAAACATTGGACTATTGAACTGTGGAAAAATTTTGTGTGGAGTGACGAATCACGGTACACAATATGGAGATCCGATGGCAGGGTGTAGGTATGGCGAATGCCCGGTGAACGCCATCTGCCAGCGTGTGTAGTGCCAACAGTAAAATTCGGAGGCGGTCGTGTTATGGAGTGGTCGTGTTTTTCATGGAGTGGGCTTGCACCCCTTGTTGTTTTGCGTTGCACTATCACAGCACAGGCCTACATTGATGTTTTAAGTACCTTCTTGTTTCCTACCGTTGGAAAGCAAATCGGAGATGGCGAATGCATCTTTCAACACGATCGAGCACCTCTTCATTATGCACAGCCTGTGGCGGAGGCGTTACACGACAATAACATCCCTGTAATGGTCTGGCCTGCATGCCAGGCTTCACCGACCACATCGATACCTCTCTTCAGTGCAACACTCCGTGTAGAATGCGCTTCCATACCCCAAGAAACCTTCTAGCACCTGATTGAACATATGCCTACGAGAGTGGATGCTGTCATCAAGGCCAGGGCTGTCTCAACACCACATTGATTTCCAACATTACTAACGGAGGGCGAAACGATCTTGTAAGTCATTTTCAGCCAGGTGTCCGGATACTTTTGATCACATAATGTATTTGTGTATGCATTAATGAATGCGTATTTGTTTGTATGTGTGCGTGTGTGTTGTGTGTGTGTGTGTGTGTGTGTGTGTGAGAGAGAGAGAGAGAGAGAGAGAGAGAGAGAGAGAGAGAGAGAGAAAGAGAGTTGTGGGTATTTGTACGATTTGCCCCAGAAGCCTTTCCAGTATTACAAATATTCATAAGGCATAAAATATAAGACACAGACAAATACTTTTTATCTCAAATTGCATGTGACAAACTTCATCTTTTGTTAACATACATACTTGTTGTGTCTGAGACTGACAGCTGAATGTGTGTTGCGGTTTTAGGCACAATAAAATCACAGGACCTATTTTCTTCAGTGAAATGACAATCGCAGCCAGTAACTGTATTCATTTGTTGCACTCATTTCTTGTGCCACAGGTTCAGAACATTCCAAACCTAATTTTCCAACAAGATGGGGTGCCATTTCATTGGGTGTTAGATGTTCGTGTCTATTTGTGTACATTTCCTGGAAGATGGGTTGGGCGCGGTGGTCCCATGAGCTGGCCTCGGCGATCTCCGGAGGTAACACCACTGGATTTCTTCTTTTGGGATTATATCGAGGACCAGGTTTACCAAACACCACTGAACGATCTCGCAGCATTACGGCGCAGAATTACTGACGTCATAAAATCCATCCCTCACGAAATGTTGACCAACACGTGGGTGGGTCTGGAATATCTGCCTTGATATCCTCCGGACAACGCAAGGAGCGCACGTCGAAGTATATTCATTGTTCATATGTATGTGTGCTGTGTGTGTATACACAAAAACTTGAATATGTTACCTGCAATTCAAGATGAAAGATATGTGCCTGTGTCTCATACTTATGCATGTTTGTAATCAAAGAGAGACTTCTGGGACACTCCGCACTACAACCCGCTCCAAACCATATATGCTTGACATTGTCAAGTAAGGGGGCGATCTAGGTAAACATGGAATCAGAAGTATAACTTCAGACAGTCGAGATCGCTATTGTGATGACCGGTTTCAGCAAACTACATTGCCATCATCAAACATGTAAAGAACAGATCAACATCTTCAAGCACACTGGGATCATATGTAAAGGGGTGTAATACAATTTTACATAAACATGGACTATACCATGGAATATAACATATCTTCTGCAGTACACTTCACTGGATCTTGATCAAATGCATAATCGCATCGTACCATAGAACGATATGTCATGAACATGAGAAAATTAGTATATCAGCAAGTCAAGCATAAAGTACCTATTACATGAAACAACGCGCATACTGCACTGATTATACAGGCTCATGTTCGTACATTAGCAATATGAGATTCTCAAGTAACATCACAGACGTTGCAGCCAGCCAGCAGGTGGCACTGTGGTAGTAGTTACAAACAAAAATACGTCGCGTCGTATAAAGTATAAGAACAAACCAAAGATGTAAGAATGTTACACTGCAGGCATGCAATAAACAAATAATACAACTCAGAGTACATTACACTTATTTTATTACAATATTTTAAATTATTATTATACAAAATTTAAAACCTCTCCAAGAAAACATAACAGGAACTACTATAACTTCAGTACGTTGTTTAATTCACATGTAAAGCTAGTCATATGACATCTTTGTCTTATAAAAAGAAATACAATAAAAATCTACATATCATATTATGCAGGCAGCATGAAGTTTCGACAACCATACACTGTTGTTCGGTAACACACATGAAGTGCACATGAGGGAACTACAAAGGAAACATCAAGTGTTCCACTCATAACTAACACAAACAAGTAATTACAAGCACATAAACCTGACAATGAAATCACTTAGCTGGCTTCTTTCAAATTACAATATGTACGTTATCAACATGTAGCTCAACGTTTAGGTAATAGCATGGTGATCGACAAGATCACAAGAATAAACAATGCAATCCTCCAACTTGTTATTTAATATAATAAAAATAAACTTGCTATATAACATGTGAAACCACCCCTTAGAAAAATTTATGAATTACTGTGCTGGTAAACCCCTTACGTTATTTGATTTTCAAACAGCTGAGCAAAACTGAACGTACTCAGACAATTCTCTCTTTACTTATTCTGATCATCACTAAGCTGACACACAATATTTTTAGCGCAACGCAATCTGACTTACAATAATCCCTACAAAAGAATGGCCCTGACTAACAATAATAACCTATAACTTTCATGACTCACATACCTCACAAAAATCTTCGTTACTCGAACTACTGCAATACAGCGAACGCCACTACTGCCATCTAAATAAAAGATTCAAACTACTGAAGGCACTAACTACTGATAGGCATAGTTAGCAAAAGAAAGATTTTGAAAGAGAACAAACAATGTATTTACCTTAATAGTGTTCAAAAGTCATTATATATATATATATATATCAGTCCATGATATCCAATATTACAAATTTACTCTTTCTGATGGACACATGTCCAGATCGTCCGCTCTCAAAATTCCGCCATCTCTCTCCCCACATCCACCACTGCTGGCGGCTCACCTCCAACTGCGCAACACTACGCGCTATTAACAGCCAACTGCCCACTACAATAGAGAATATTTCCACAATGCAAACCAGCCACAGACTGCACACAGCACAGCCAGTGATTTTCATACATAGCGCTACGTGGCGTTACCAGTATAAAAACCTAAACAGACCACTTACACATGGTCATCAAATCTACACAAATAAGGCCACGTAGCTTGCTGTTCACAATTCACACTATATTAAGTTATCAACCCATACCTCGAGCTACAGCGTGGAACAGAAACTGATAGGGACAATTGCAACAAGCAGCACAGTCCCAAAAATTGCTGTGTCGTAATGTTGAATATTTCTATACGTTTTGTAATTTAATAATACCAAAAAACAAAATGTGACCAGAAATGTTATCAGCTTTCCAATAGCGAACTTGACTGTTCGAAGTTGTACTTCTCTTTCTGCATCTCTACATCTACATCTATATCCATACACCGAAGGCCACCTGACGGTGTGTGGCGGAGGGTACCTTGAGTACCTCTATCGGTTCTCCCTTCTATTCCAGTCTCGTATTGCTCGTGGAAAGAAGGATTGTCGGTATGCTTCTGTGTGGACTCTAATCTCTCTGATTTTATCCTCATGGTCTCTTGGCGAGATATACGTAGGAGGGAGCAATATACTGCTAGACTCTTCGGTGATGGTATGTTCTCGGAACTTCAACAAAAGCCCGTACCGAGCTACTGAGCGTCTCTCCTGCAGAGTCTTCCACTGGAGTTTATCTATCATCTCCGTATCACTTTCGTGATTACTAAATGATCCTGTAACGAAGGGCGCTGCTCTCCGTTGGATCTTCTCTATCTCTTCTATCAACCCTATCTGGTACGGATCCCAAACTGCTGAGCAGTATTCAAGCAGTGGGAGAACAAGCGTACTGTAACCTACTTCCTTTGTTTTCGGATTGCATTTCCTTAGGATTCTTCCAATGAATCTCAGTCTGGCATCTGCTTTACCGACGATCAACATTATATGATCATTCCATTTTAAATCACTCCTAATGCGTACTCCCAGATAATTTATGGTATTAACGGCTTCCAGTTTCTAACCTGCTACTTTGTAGCTAAATGATAAAGGATCTATCTTTTTGTGTATTCGCAGCACATTACACTTGTCTTCATTGAGATTCAATTGCCATTCCCTGCACCATGCGTCAATTCGCGGCAGATCCTTCTGCATTTCAGTACAATTTTCCAATGTTACAACCTCTCGATATACCACAGCATCATCCGCAAAAAGCCTCAGTGAACTTCCGATGTCATCCACAAGGTCATTTATGTATATTGTGAATAGCAACGGTCCTACGACACTCCCCTGCGGCACACCTGAAATCACTCTTACTT
The DNA here is from genome assembly GCF_023864275.1 of Schistocerca cancellata. Classification (NCBI taxonomy): domain Eukaryota; kingdom Metazoa; phylum Arthropoda; class Insecta; order Orthoptera; family Acrididae; genus Schistocerca; species Schistocerca cancellata. The sequence continues at coordinate 595,841,077 of NC_064630.1, read as the reverse complement.
CGGAAGACTTCTCTCCATTGAGAATGACATGCTGCGTTCTGTTATCTAGGAACTCTTCAATCCAATCACACAATTGGTCTGATAGTCCATATGCTCTTACTTTGTTCATTAAACGACTGTGGGAAACTGTATCGAACGCCTTGCGGAAGTCAAGAAACATGGCATCTACATGTGAACCCGTGTCTATGGCCCTCTGAGTCTCGGTGACGAATAGCGCGAGCTGGATTTCACACGACCGTCTTTTTCGAAACCCATGCTGATTCCTACAGAGTAGATTTCTAGTCTCCAGAAAAATCATTATACTCGAACATAATACGTGTTCCAAAATTCTACAACTGATCGACGTTAGAGATATAGGTCTATAGTTCTGCACATCTGTTCGACGTCCGTTCTTGAAAACGGGGATGACCTGTGACCTTTTCTAGTCCTTTGGAACGCTACGCTCTTCTAGAGACCTACGGTGCACCGCTGCAAGAAGGGGGGCAAGTTCCTTCGCGTACTCTGTGTAAATCACTACGAGAACCCAAGACGTAGCTTTGTTAGGTTCGGATCAATGCGACATGGAGGATGTCTTCCAGCTGCCTACCCGATCGCGATGGGTCGCTGACATAAATCTGCGTACCTGTATCGGGGCGGCATCTGCTCGCAGCGGACAGCCTGACGGCGCTGACGTCACTGGCACGGCGGGTCCCGACCCCGCGGGCCGGAGGGCGCAGGCGCAGACGGAGGCAGCGGCAAGTGGTTCCCTCCAGTCGTGCCGCGCAGAGCAGAAGCCGTGTGAGTGACGCGCCGCGAGGAGGCGGCCCGGCGCGCTTTGCCGTCCAGCGACGCATGCTAAAGGGGCCGCCGGCCGTATGTATTCAGCGGGAAAAAGAGAAGCGGATCCCGAGATTAAAGAACGCACCGAGGGGAGCAGGCGGAGACCGCGAAAGAAGGCGGCGGCGGAACCCGCAGGACGGAGGACACGGAGGCGGCAAGAAATACGCCGCTGAATTCGCGATGAGGTCCCGCACCGATTGCGAGAGCTCGCCGAACCCCTCTGGGGGCTAAGCGGGATATTCTGCTCCCCGGCTCCGATCTGCTTTTGTGTAACTCGGCGGAGTCTACTGCGCTGCACCGCCTTCTGTGGAAGGATGAAAAGAGGAAAAACGCGAGTTCCTTGCGCCGACTCGCGAGCGTATGATACGGGAAAGAGTGTACCGGGGCGGACTGTTTTCACAAAGCAGGTACTTTCTTCCTGTAGAGTCTTTAGGGACGTCTCGAGGGCACAGACGTGCACGGGATAAGGTAAACTTTGTCCACTGTACGAAGCAGACGTCTGCCAAACAGTGTCCCTAGACTTACTGTTGATTTACGTTAGTTTCACCGTGTGCCGATTATCTTACGGTACTCTTAATACACATTGTTCTGTATTTACAATGAAATTAACACCTTTAGCTACTTACAGGCGTTGACATATGTCAACGGGGACAGATGAAAATGTGTGCCGCGACCGGGACTCGAACCCGGGATCTCCTGCTTACATGGTTCAAAATGGTTCAAATGGCTCTGAGCACTATGGGACTTAACTGCTGAGGTCATCAGTCCCCTAGAACTTAGAACTACTTAAACCTAACTAACCTAAGGACATCACACACATCCATGGCCGAGGCAGGATTCGAACCTGCGACCGTAGCGGTCACGCGGTTCCAAACTGACGCGCTTAGAACCGCACGGCCACACCGGCCGGCTGCTTACATGGCAGACGCTCTATTCATCTGAGCCACCGAGGACACAGAGGATAGCGCGACTGCAGGGATTTATCTCTGGCACGCCTCCCGCGAAACCCACATTCTCAACGTATTTTCCCGCACTACATTCGTAGTGCCCCCGCCCATTATACTCATTACTCGCGGCGCGTTGCCGATTCCCGTAAGAGTTCTGGCTCTGTTTGTGCATTCGCACAGAAGAAGAAGATGGTCAAGTGGCCGGTGAGCCTTAACTATATACAGGATGGTCAGGAAATGTGTGAAATGCTTGTAGGGATGTTACAGGGCAGGTTGTTCTGAGACATAAATGTTAAGAAAGAAATTCGATACGTTGCTCCGTTTCCGAGTTATTTAGCATTTAAGTTAGCCAATCGGGGCGTCGCGCGCTCACATTCAAGCGGCCTGACAGAGGCGGTGTTGCCCAACGAGTGCTTTGTCTCTTTAGCTGAAACTTGAATTTACGCACGCGACGATCTGACTGGCTAACTTCAATGCTAAATAACTCGGAAACGGCGCAACATATCGAATTTCTTTCTTAACATTTATGTCTCAGTACAACCTGCCCTGTAACATCCCTACAAGCATTTCACACATTTTCTGACCACCCTGTATATACTAAGATGGTATCTGTTCTTTCGGACATGTCCGAAAGAACAGATACCATCTTAGTATATACATTGTTCTGTGACACACAGCAAAAATTGAGAATTTTCACCCACGCACAGATTAACACTGTATGTCGGATAGGGACTCGGATCCAGAACCTTGACTATCACTTGTAAACCTACTGAGCTATCCAGCAACTCATGGCACACCCTTACAGCTTCAGCTCTGCAACTAGCTCTCTCGTACAATCTAAATAGGCTACGAAGAAGGAGCTTCCACAAAGACTGGGTTAAACAAAGTCAGACGGGCGAGGTAATAAACGATTAAACTTTCTACCACCAGAACGCACTAGGCAAAACCATTAATGACATCAGTCGGCGTGTATAAAAAAGGATTGTGACACGAGCCGTATTCATTGATTTAAATGCAGGACATTAGACGGTCAACTACAAAATATTACTGTGGAATCTGTATAAATTCTTCTTCTTTTTGTTCTTTCACCACTGTTCCGCATCTACGCAGAGTCAGCATAGCTATGAACGGATTTGTCATTGTTAATTTAAGGGGTGACCGGATTCCTTCAGGTTGTCATCCCGTTATCTTCCACCTTCCCCCCCCCCCCCTCCTCCCGTGCCCTAAAGTTCTGCCTGTGACGTTCATGTAAAAGTGAGCGAAAGGTTTCTGTTTTCGAATCGTGTAACTATGGAAGGACTTGGATACAGCCCAATATTCACCTAGCTGGATGTGGAAAACCGCCTAGAAACCACATCCAGGCTGGCCAGCACACTGACCCTCGCCGTTAATCCGCCGAGCGGATTCGATCCGGCTTCAAAACATCTCTCCCATCTGCGAAGCGGCGCATCACCATGCACTGCAATCTGGCTGTATCTGGAAATTGTATAATTTAACAAAATAATAAACAAAAACACATGAAACATTTACAATACATCAAATTGGCTCAAATTGGATACTCAAATAAACGCTGTGAAGGTGAAGTTGTCCCTAAACTAGATTGTGACGTTTATGACGAAGTGGTATGTGGAGCCAATTCCTAGCAACTCAGATCTTAAGAGAGACACACTGCTAACCCAACATTAATTGCTGCTACATTAGTGAGAACTCAGACAATGAACACCCAGGCTAGAACAAAGTTAGAAAAGACGAACAGGCGCGCTCTGCTGAGCTCTGATTATCGCCTAGCAAAAATGCCTGCTTTGCCGGTGCTGCGGACGTACATTACCAAGCTGTCTTCTTAGCTGCAAGGACACGATCTGTCGTACTGGAAGCGATGGCTGGTTGCTTCGACGTCCCGTCGTGGTGATGATAATGTCGCGAGTATAGCCCGAAACAAATTGTCCTGGTCTGGTTGTTCCAGACTAAAGACTTCCTATCAATACAAATGCGCCTCTGAGGGAGATGAAGAAGGCTCGCCTCACAATCACTGACGGTACAGTGATTGATTTTCACAAGCACAAGTCACACAGTAACTCCGATACAGTAAACTTTAGCCAAAACTGCCCAAGACAGACAACATAGGCCGCTTGTACGCAGAACGCTCAATTGCCAACTGTACTCGGAAAGTTACGTTGAAGTCGAAACTTCAGCAACTTCGTTAAACAGTTATAATCAAATAAAAGTATATTAGACAGCCAACGGAAGGCAGGCTGTCCAGAACAGCGATAGCTCAGTGTTGGAACCTACTCCGACTGAAAGGCGAGAGCCGACTACCCCACAATAGCACCCGTACAAAACCGAACACAGAACATTCCCGCCCCCACGACAGTGGCCGTGGTTAAACGTTCCAATCAGCAACTCTAAAACCGGCGGAAAATTCCACTCTATTGCGGGAGCACTACCATTCCACCAATGGAGGTTCTTGGCGCCAATTTCTGCGCCGATCTTGCTACGTCACGGAGCTATGCCCTGAGCAAGCCAATCACAGTTACGATTTTGCAGAAAGCGCGGGAATTTTCCCACCACAACTGCCTGGGTACACAAGTCATTCCCACGCCTCGCTGGTAGCCCGCCAGAAAGTGTTTTCGCTAAGTTTCTGCGAAGTAACGGAACCTCTAGCCCAGCCGCTACTTCAGACCCCTCCGGGCGTCTGCTGCTATTGTACAATGTCAGCGTCTGGAAAGCATTCACTCGAGTCCCTCACACCCGTCGGCTTTCTCTTTCAAGATCAACAGTGCCCGCCTGTCACCGGACCACCCGGGTGATGAGAGACGCTGCGTGGGAAGTTCGCGTGTGAAGGAATAGAAACTTTTCATCACATGCAATTAGAGAGGAAAATAGTAAGGTAGAAATATGAGAGGGGGCTCATGCCACCTCTCAAGGTCAGTGTCGACTTGCACGACCTGGTCAGAGGGTAATCATTGCCCCCAATAAAAAGACTGTCAGATAACCATATCTGACCTACATTAAAAATGATCTATTCAGTCGGTAGATTTTGACAATTACTTATTGCAACGCTATCACGTTTTTGTTTGCCTTCACCACCGGCGGCGCTGCTATTATCTTTTGCTATGGGGCATTACTTGGCACATGCGCTGGCCTGCACTATATGAACGTATCTCGACACCCACACGTTATACATGATAGACCGCTAGACATCACTAGGGATGGACTCGCCAGTATAAAACGGGAGAGGAGTATTATGCTGTCAGTAGAGAAACAGTAACAGCATATTGTGTCGGACTGGAGATTTAGGTGACTTCAGATGTAGACTAGTCACTGATTAGGCCTAACAAATCCATCGGAGACATGTGAACATTTATAAAGCAGCCAAAGTCGGCTGATGTTAATGTGATTGTAATGCGAAAACACGAAGGAAAAACCAGAGCTAAACCAAGACAAGGTAGACCACAATCGCTGACAGACAGGGGCCGTTGAACATTTCCGAGGTATTTGCCAAAAATGGCTTGAAATCGGCGAATGGAATCACTCGTGAGCTACTAAGTGCAAACAGAAGTCCAGTTAGCACAATAACAGTGCGTAAAGATTTAAAAAGTATGGGATACAGAGGTCGAGCAGATTCTCATAAACCATACATTTCTGTACACAGAGCTAAGCCACGCGTGAGGCGGTATAAAGAGAAACGCCATTTGGCAGCGTGAACCCTTCCCGTCTCCTCTATATCTCTTTTGTTACGCAACCTTCCCTTTTACAATAACCTATGAAACCTTCCCTTAGGTATTCTACCTCTTGCTTCATAATAGCAAATGAAATCTTCCCTTTGAAATTAATTCTATTTCTCAATATTCGCATACAAATTTAAATGCTGCTTATTAAAAGTTATTTTCTGATTATTTCGACGTAACATAGAATGTGTCGTCGTCGTGGCCCTCAGTCGTTACCTGCAATAATACAAAACTGTTCCTCACCTTTTTTACTGTTACTGGATCGCCATCTGACTGCTACATCGAAGTGCGGCATGAATATACTTACTCTGTTTTACTATACTCTATTAACTGCTGGTGGGCTGTCATAATAAGTGGCTGTATTTATTACCAAAGCTAACGTTATTCTTTAATAGCAAAGCTGACATTATTCTTTAATTAATTTGACTGAAGTTACGTAATTCATAGTTAAACTTTTTCTTGACAACAATAAAATTTTGCAAAGTTTTACGTTGATGGTCTTTGGAATGGATTATAATCAGTAATGCAACATTGCTAGCAAAAATTTATTGTATTCTGATAATGTTTCTTCAAATATTTACTGCTGGTAATGAAATGATTTTACAAACGTTCAAATAGGACTTACTTTTTACAATGATCTTACAGCTAGCATTGCGCAAAACATACCTTCAGTAATCTTGAGTTTCTCAAAAAAATTATTTAATATTAATTCCTCTGATGATAATAGTTAGCTGATGTCTCTGTACATCCGTTTATAATGTCTTGTAAATCATAGCTGGTGGCTGGCAGGCACACTATTCCTCTCAACCTCTCGCTTCAGACCTGCTACCAACTCGCTTCACATCTCGCTTACTACTGACTTCCTACGAACGCTAAAGTGCGGTCTCTCCTGCCAACAATGCTTTCTGGTGCAGACAATCCCTGCTACAATTACAAAATGTATCAATGCGCGGTCTTTCCCGCTCTTTTCTTAAAATGAATCCATACGCAGTCTCTCCCGCCCTTTTTAAAATTATATCAATTTGCGGTCTCTCTCGCCAACAATACTTTGGTGCAGACATTCCCTACTACCACAATTATTTCCAACATGACAAATGTTAATTATTCCTACTTAATCCTCTTAATAAAATATAAACATCTTTCATAAACTGTGGTTTTGACAATAGGCAATAGAAATACACACGTCTTACAAGTGGATAATTGGGAACGGGTGATATGAAGTGAAATGGCTGGATAATATCATGCGTAGTGCCAATAGTGAAGTGCGGAGGAAGGGGTGTTGCGGTATGGGGCGTGTTTTTATTGGTTTGGCTGGGGTTCCCCTATTTCTCTCAAGAAAATACTAAATACGGAACTTATCGTGTACTTCGTAAAGTAGAGGAACAGTTCGGAGACGACGAGTGTCTCAGCTTATCACCGCTCCCTGTCATAAAGCATCATCTGTCATGCCATGGTTTGTGGGTCATTACATTCGTGAGATGAACTGCTCCCCCCCCCCCCCCCTGAGTCCCTGTCTAAAACCAATGAAACACCTGTAGCGTAAGTTAAAACGTCGACTTCTCTCCAGAACTTAGCGTTCAATATTGCTGCCTTCTCTAGTTTCGTCTCTTGTGGTAGTATGGGCTGCCATTCCTCTACAGAAATTCAGGCGTAATGCAAGTGTTCCTAGTAGGGCCATCACTAAAGCGAAGGGTGGATACGCCCCATATAAATGTTCACTAATAGACGTCTGAATACTGCTGATCGGATACTTCCGCAATTACGACCATAAATATTGTCTTTCATGGGTACAGCATCTCTTTAATAAGATGACTGGTTATTCCAGTTTCAACTGCGCTGAGACACTGGTAATCTTAATCAGAGAGATACATGTGATGACATATTACGACGCAGAGAGATACACTACTTTAAATTCTGCGCCAAAGATTAAATTGAAGGGAATGTAGAAAATAATCTCTGTAATGTCCATATTTCATTCACTTTTGTTCCGTACTCCAAGAAGGTGCAAAACTCTAGCTTGTTACCTTGTATGTGACGAACGCGTTTGTTTTAAGTGTGCTGCAAGGCAGCCATATTGTCAGTATTAAAGATTTGTGCGACGAGCGTAAGAAAAGTATTATTGTCTCGTGAATAAAATTGTGAAAAATATTCCAGTCTTACGTGAATTATTTCAATCGACGTAGCATTGTAGTACTTTGTTCCACCGTCTGCGCTAAAGAAACCGACGCAGCCTTAGGAAGATACGGACGGTCAACAAAGAGAAGAACATTTGTGGCAACCAGTGAATTAATATCGTGGCAGAAGAACTAATTCCACGTTTAAGGTGAGAACTGTGAATAAATCGACAACGTAAAATTCCAAAATATTTTTAATCCGAAATGTACATTATATTTCAGGCAAAATTCAATCAGCACTGAATTTGTTCGCATTCAAAGCCAGTCATTACAGTCCTTAAAAACCTTTCAAAAATTCTAAAGTTTATGTTCCATATCCATATTTTTTTCCTTTCAAAAAATCGATAAATTTAATTTTTTATTTATTTCGTCACACACTCTATCTGTCAATGAAATCCAGACTGCACTTAGACACTGTAAGGACATTTCTCTCTGAGGGAGATTCATCTTTCAGGTTCCGAAGGCATCCATAGCTTATGGTAAGTACCAAAGATACACAAGGAAATTGTTTCTAATCTAGTAATTCGTTAATTGCCTTGCTAAAATAACCTCAGAAGTAACGACATATGCATTGAACGAAAGAATAAGCTGGTATTGGCAGACATAGATGTTTGTCAAGGACGTTGCCCAATTTGCTGCACTCATGCAGAGAAAAAACCATGCCATATATTGACCTCATGATAGGCTTCGACGTGAAGACCATATTCACAGAAGTGAACATTTTCTGAGACCAGTTGTTGCCTAACGTAGTTGATTACATCACTGGTGTCACTGAATATAGCTCTTACCCAAAAATATTATTTTTTTGAGTCGTTAGATTTCTTAAGGGGAGCCGGAGGTGCCTATGCTGCCCGTGTTAAAATCACTAAGTTTGAGGAACATTTATGAATAAACGACCAAATAGAAAAATTTGAATTTTTTTTACATATAGAGTGATTTAGTATTCAGTTATGACAGAGGGATTTTGGAGTATCTTTTCTAGTTTCCTTCCAATTATTTTTTTTGTTAATGACCCAAATTTTTTACAAATAATTGCTTTATAATTAAACAGAAATGAAACTACTGAACATATTGCCAAATGGCTGTGTTACAATGTAAGTTTGACCACTAGGAGTAGTGTATAAAAATTTCATCTCTTTAGCTTGAGTGGATTTTGAGAAAATGTTCCTTATATTCTAAAAATTCTAATTTACGGGAAATGGCTATCAAAGTTTCTCAATACATTCCTGCACTATAGGATGGATTATCAGGGTCTTCTTCTTCATCCTCCAAAAGCTTCCTTTTCTGTCTTCTTTTCTGGCCTGTTGTTCCATCATACTTCATATGCCTTTCTCTTCTTTCTGCTCCTCTTATCCTTTCTCTGTCAATATTTCTTAGTGCTCGTACAGTGTTCACCCCAGCTGTAAATCCTAATGCCTTCAGAACTTCACACTTCACACTGTTCCCTTGGTTGTAGGTTGCTATTGCATCATAAATGCCAAAGTGCAGTGTTTTTATGCTTACAAACACCCTTTTAGGAATCACTTTCCAAATCAAATTGTTTACGCTCCCATTAGGATTCTGCGTCTTTCCGTGTAGACATTTGTGTAACAATTCTGGCTGTGCTAAGTCATGAAAAATTGGTTTTATTGCATTTATCACAGCTGCTGGCAAACCATGTTTGTGATCATAGTCCTTTTTTGCATTATATTTGCACCAGGAATCTTTTGGGCACAGGCTGTGTTGAGGGTATTCATTGGAAGAGGCAGTATGAAGGAACAATACCCACACTGCTTTTCACATGTCACTAACATTACTAGTATTTTGCCTTATAGCATACCCATAGTATCTCTGTAGACGTTCAATCACCTCATCAGTAAGCCTGCCTCTCCCTCCTATTGTCTTTCCATCACTGAGCTTACTTGAACCCAAAGTTTGTTTGAGCCTTCGAAGCCGAAACGGTAAACAGCAAAGAGACGATGTTCCGCGCTTTTAGCGCTTCATTTGTCACAGAAAACAATATAGCCAACCCTTGCACACTCGCTGTATGCGTAACATAAGGCGCTGTATGCGTAACAGGCCGAGAAAATCCCTAGCAGTTCGCCTGGAAGTCACGAGAGGGTGTTAGATGCATTCAGTGGCCGCCCATTTCCTCTGCAGGCGTGGGGGAAAATGGTAATAACTCCACTTCTAGGGCGAGTAGAACAATAATTCAAAGTTTACATTAAAGAGGAATGTTCCAATTAATTTTCGGTGGCAAAAAAAAATCGTAATTTTTTGGATTTGACCACCTCCGGCTCCCCTTAATAGTTTGATGCGGCGCGTCACAAATTCAACTACCGTGCCAAACTATTCGTCTCACAGTAGCACTTAGCACCCTAAATTACTTCATGGATATACAGGGTATAGCAGCAGGAATGGACAATATTTAGGGAATATTTAGGGGTATGACAGGAACTGTCAGTCGAAGAAAAAAAAGTCTATGTGTTTCACGGTAGCGAAGATGAACACGTGCTCATGGCTCTTAAGGTACACATTTTAGAGGCCATTTTTACTGGACATTTTCTATCTTGTTTCGGTCTATACTACCATCCATCAGAATACGAAAAGCGAAGAGCTTGAAATAGAAGAGATTTGTCTTACAGTGTCGAAGATGAAGAAGGGCTGGCAGCACTTGAGGTATACATTTTAGTGCCCCTGCTTACCACTTTTTTGCTTCGAATGATGCTTCCTGTTACATCCCTGAATACACACCATTCCTCCTAGGACGCCATGTATTCCAATTGGAAATTTGTGGTAAGTTGTATGGGACCAAACTGCAGAGGTCATCGGTCCCTAGGCTTACACACAACTTAATCTAACTTAAACTAACTTACGTTAAGGACAACACACACACCCATGCCCAAGGGAGGACACGAACCTCCGACAGGGCATGTATTCCAATTATTGTCTTGGTCCACAGTATTTACCTCTGTAGCTCCCACACCTACCATGAACATTATTTCCTGACGTCTCAATATACGTTCTATCATGTTGGTTCTTCGTCTTGTAAACATTTTTCGCAAGTTCCCTTCGTCGCAGGCTGTGCGGAAAGCATATTTATTTCTTATCTTGTAAGCCCACTAAATGATCAACGTCCTTCTATGGCTCCATATCTGAAATGCTAAGATTTTCCTCTTCTCTGGTTATTCCACAGTCCACGGTTTACCCCCTTAAAACACCGTGCTCCACACGTATTCTTCCTCTAACGAAGGCCAGTGCTTGAAACATGTGCAATTCTTTTGACAAGAAATCCAAGTGCAAGTCTGCCTTCCTCTTGCTTCGTCCATCATATATTATTTTTCTTCACTGATGAGGACTTCGTGGTCCCCATGCACTGCAAACTGCAACAGCCCTATTCGTAAGTAACATTGTTTGACCTATACAAACTATTAAAATGGATGTACGTATCTTGATACGCATGTATGTCTATATGAATGCATGTGTATTTCACATCTCCTCCTATACACCTGGACCGATTCCAGAGAAACTTGGTACGCATAAAATTTGCTGTCTGGAAAGAATCACTATTGGGGTAAGATCCACCCACGTAACAAAAAGAAAAAAAAGGTTCAAATGGCTCCAAGCACTATGGGACTTAACTTCTGAGGTCATCAGTCCCCTAGAACTTAGAACTACTTAAACCTAACTAGCCTAAGGACATCACACACATCCATACCCGAGGCAGGACTCGAACTTGCGACCGTAGCAGCCGCGTGGTTCCGGACTGAAGCGCCTAGAACCGCTCGGCCACAGCGGGCGGCCCCACGTATCAAAGGGTTGGGGATGGGAGTGAAAAAGAAGATAGACCACGAGGTGAGAACACCCATACTTCAGTCATTCAGTATTTCAGAATAAGAACATTTAGAGACTTACAACAAATTTTATACATAAGCAAATTTTATACATATGTATTATTACGAAACTTCTCGCTGACGAACCCCACAGAATAATGGAAGGAAAGAAGTTTATTGCTTACTATGTTTTCGCTGTTCATGTAGTATAATTGCCACATGCAGCATAATATTTTAATTTATTACTTCATTCCTACTACTGTATTCGTAAAGTATTTTGCAGATGGTATTTACACATACTACTGAATGTGCCAGAAAAATTACATATTTTGTACGACGCTTAGTTCAGGAGATATGACGTCAGAAACAATGAGATGGAAGCAAAACTACCGCATCATGCCAGACTTTTGAATTTATTACTTCGTTGCTACTAACTGTACACGAAACAATTTTGGAAGAGCGTATCCACATCTGGCGTTGAATGTTCCTATGAAAACATATCATTGTAAGACACATAGTTTAGGAGATATGACATCACATACTGATGCATGGAAAACTGGATGACGTTTTAATTTATTACTTCTGTGGTAATAAGTCTATTCGCAACACGTTTCGCAGACAGTATCGACATACACCGCTGAGTGTACCTAGAAGAATACTGTTCGAGACATAGTTCAAGAAATATGACTTCATAAACACTGAGATTGCATGAGAAACTGCTGAACCATGCACGAAGTTTTAATTTGTTATTTTCTTACTACAAGTTCTATCTCCGACAAATTTCGCAGCTAGTATTTACATATTCCGCTGAATATACGAGTAAAATATACGACGGTCATTTCAAAAGTCCTGTACACCGCGCATGCGCGACCATTGCGATAGCTTGACCAAACTGAAATTCGTGTCAGTTGTGAGAGAAGCTTTAGGCGTAATGGTCGTATGTGTGTTCCCTGGTTCGTGTGCTGTATAGTGAGTAATTCAGTTTTAAAAGGAAGCTGGAATCGACCGAGTCAGGTCGGATTAAACGTAGTAACCAGCGTTCTTGTACCAAAATTGAATCCCTACTTGGAAATAACCAAGGAAAATTCACAACGTCTTGAGAGAGGTGTTTGGGAATAGTGTAGAAGATCGTAACACAGAACTGCAGTGGTCAGCTCGTTTCCGTGAAGGTCGGGTAAGCAGCTAGGACAACGCAAGATGTAAAGGGCCATTAGCTGCAACAAACTACACTTCTCAGATATTGTTAATGACATTTCGAGAGAGAATCGAAGAAAGACATGTGCAGAAATTGCTTTTGATGCCAGAAGGTCTGTCACTTCAGTTTACAGAATCATAACTAAAAAGGTAAAGATAAGAAAAGTTGCTGCTAGATGAGTTTCGTATGATCTGAGTGAACAACAGAAAGCAGGCTCAAAAAGAATCGCTGAAGAATTACTTCAAACTACTTTATCGAACAGCAAGAGAACAGTTTCTGAAAAGTTTTGTTGCACTTGATGAAACCTGGTTACGAGATTTTGGGCCGGAACTGAATTGTCAGTAGTCACAATGGAAAAGATCCGACTCGCCACGCCCGAAACAAAATCCGCCGCCAAGAATCAAAGGTGAAATTGATGTTCATTTTTGCGATTGGCATGAATGGAGCCATAGCTGTAAATAGAGTGGGCCAGGGCACGTCTTTAATACGCACGTATTGCAGTCTATTTCTGAAAAATGTTTTGCACCTGAAAATTCGTCAAAGGAGGCCTGACATGCTTTCAGCTGATGTCCTGATTGTGCACCATGATGTAACGTATATTGCCCTGCCAGTGAGAGAAACGCTCGACAAATGTAGATGGCAAATATTTCGCCACCCGCGGTACAGTTCTGATATGAGCTCTCAGACCTTGAATTGTTTTCCAAATTTAAGGATCAGCTTCGTGGAAAACGTTTAGATACAGCCGACGAGGCTTTTATTGGCGTGACACGAGTAATCAGCTAGCTCAATAATGAATATATCCTATCCGGAATACAGAAGTTGCCAAAACGTTGGGAAACAGTCACAAGCAAAAATGGCGATTATATTGATGACCTATAAGAGTATTTTGTAAAACAATTTTTTTTCTTTCGAAATGAACCTCGCGTCACTGTATGAGACATAGTTCACGAAATACGACGTCTTAAACACTGAGTTGTGTGAGAAACTGCCGTATCATGCGTGACTTTTTAATTTATTGCTTCTTTACCACTAACTCTATTCACAACGCATTTCGCAGAGAGCAGGTAGATATAACACAGGTTGTACTTGAAAAATTACATCATTGTATGACACAAAGTTCAGGAGATACGACGTTATAGACATTGAACTTCTTAAAAATGAAACTGAAAGGCGAAATTCGCTAGACGTAGAAGTGAAATATGTGAGCAAACAAGCGTGAAATATGTTGAATTTGTGTGAAATACATTTGACACTTCGTATGTGGGCAAAGCCACGGGTAAAAAGCTCATCCTAAACCTATGAAACAATTACAGTCAAACCTGGTAAGCATATTAATTACAATCTGGAAATAAAGGCTGTAGGGGTAAGGACTACCAGCCTCCTGTTGGTTCAAATGGCTCTAAGCACTATGGGACTTAACATCTGAGGTCATCAGTCCCCTAGACTTAGAAATACTTAAACCTAATTAACCGAAGGACATCACACACATCCATGCCCGAGGCAGGATTCGAAACTGCGACCGTAGCAGCAGCACCGTTCCGGACTGAAGCGCCTAGAACCGCTCAGCCACAGCGGTCGGCCCTCCTGTTGGGATGAGTGTCATAACGTGGAGAGAGAAAGGAGGACACAGAAAGGAAAGGGGAGGAGATAAACGGAGAGCGTGGGGAGAAGGAGATGGACAGAGGGAGAAACACAAGTGGACAGAGGGCGGAGGAGCAAATTGACAGAGTGGGAGGAGGAAATTGGCAAAGGGAGGGGCAAGAGGCGATGAAAAGAGAGGGGGAGAGGAGGAGATTGACAAAGAGACGGGGAGGAGAAGATGGAATTGTAGGAGGGGAGGAGATGGGCAGTGAGGGGAGGAGCAGTTGGACAGACGGAGAGGAGGGAATTGACACGAAGAGGGGGCAAGAGATAAAAAGAGTGAGGTGGGCGGTGGAGATGGAGACTAATAGAAGACTGGAATAAATACTCACCCAGGCAATGCCGGGTACTCAGCTAGTATGTATATAAATGTTGTGATTAACAACTGGAGACAGGTAGTACATCCAGGTATACAGATTAATAACAAAATATGTATTAATATTCTTATGCCTAAAGCCTATACAGCAATTTTGTAAAAATATGTTGATGAGTTACAAAAAGCTATGTATAAACTACATCCATTAGGGAAAATGAAATACAATCTCCGTATGTCGATAACGAAAAGTAAAATCGTGGTTCGTCATGAGTAACAGCCCACCTGCTCAAAATCAAAAACTTGAACTAGTCACCAACTTAAATTTCTTATTTTATGACATAAACAGAGAAATCCGCGTCTGTTATTTTCCTCATACCCCAAGGCGTTGTCAGCCTCTGAACAGAAAGTAGTCACTTGTAAACTGTCTGGTATGGACAAGAACTTATCAGATGTTAAGTGGAATGGGAAAACATCCTAAAACATACAGGAAGGAAACCATACGAAAATTTTATAAAACCGTGACTGCGTCTTGTATTGATGTGTGGAAGTGAATCAAGGATCGCTAAAAAGTGGTAAAAATGAAATAGAACCAGTGCAAATGACATTTATCAGGCAAGACTGTGGTGGTACCAGGGAAAGTCATATAAGAAATTGCGGGAATCAACTAGTTATAATATTAGTTATAGGGAAGACCGTAAAGAAGTGAGAACTTTACGACACAATTATACATTTACAATATTAAGATACTGACGAAAATAAAGCAGTATGGAAGAATCACCCACAAAGAATTCATGTAGAGACAATTCCACATCAAGCCACACTTTATTGCCAAGAGGAAGAAGGGACGTTGGAATACCCCAAACGAGATGACAGTGAAGACAGAACATGCTGAAGTGCTTAATCTGGAAGTGCTGAAGAAGAATAAGAACAAGGATGGACCTTGTGGAACCGTGTAAGTGATTTTTCCCCAGTCGGAAGAATCTCTCCTGCTTACACTGGTTGATTATTAAGTAAAACTTTTTTTGGTTAGATGTGACTTTATCCATTAGTGGGTTGCACCACCATTTCCACTAAACCTCAGTTTATCTCGAAGAGTATTTTGGTTCACACAGCTACAAAGAGGACAGTGTACTTTTACCAGCGGAGTGATTCGAATCTGTTGTTATCTTGCTGATAACCCAAGGCACTGTGGAGCTATGAGCATAAAGCAGCCATCTGCAACCTATCAATAAAACTCGCTGCCTAGATTAAAGTTTACAAGTCGGGGAGCGAGACAGGCGTAATCTTGTAACTATTAACTTTCGGCGGGCCCCGGATGTAATTAGTGGTGCCTGCTGAGACGTCCGCAGACGAATCAATCGGTGTGGCAGTGGCAGGGGCCAGCTGGCCGGCTGGCCGGCCGGCGCGGCGTTTCATTTGAATGCTGCTCGGCCATAACTCACCGCCGGCGTGAGCGGCGCGGCGCGGCCGCCAGATCACTCATTAATCGCCGCCGCGGCCAGAAATTGCGCTTCGAGAGGCGGCCGCAAAAAGAAGGCTGTGCCGAACGTGACCTCCCGGCCTGGTGAGGTATGCTGCTGCTGCCGCCGCCGCCGCCGCCGCTGCTGGTGGTGGTCGTCGGGAACCCAAAGGAGCCGCCTCGAGCGACTTAAAAACTGAACGGCTTACTTTCTTACGTCGACTTTCACACGCGTAGTGTTGTTGAAAGCACACAAAATTAAGATTAGAGCTATATTTCGAGATGTTGATAGCTGGATGCTGATCTTCAGTGGCAGACGATTACAAAGAAAACGTAAGGGAGAAAATTCGTTGAGTGTTAAAAACAATAGGAATAATGTAAAAATCAGAAAGTGAAATAATATAAAAGTAAGCAGCATGGAATAACAGTATCATTGCCTGAACAAATCAGGACACTCTTTGACAGTTTTCCAATCGATTCAAACATTATTATACTCTCAGTGAAAATCTGATCTGTGAATTTTGGGCACTGCTGTTGCGGTGGCAGGTGCTGTGGATGTGTGTGGCGTCCTTAGGTTAGTTAGGTTTAAGTGGTTCTAAGTCTAGGGGACTGGTGGCCTCTCATGTAAAGTCCCATAGTGCTTAGAGCCATTTTTCTGTGAATTCTGGGTAACTGTAGCTGCTTATTAAGCAACTGTTACTTGGTTTTAGGATTCTGGATCTTGGCTGCCTACTGGGTGACACTGACTTCCTATTTAATGCCAGTTGTTTATAGTTTATTTGGTTAAAAAACTTCTCACTCGATTTTGTTAACTTTAGTTGACAGTGTGTAAAATTCTGTACTTTTTTGTACAGTTAATGCCTAGTGGCACATAATTAGTGGCAGCTGTTGAAGAAACAGTTTTCTAAAGTCTCCTCAGTCAGTTTTACTGTTGACAGTTTTTAAAACTCATTGACTTTAATAAAGGCAACTTATTTATTAAAGGTGGTGAACTCTGAAGCAGTTATGTGGGGACTTCAGTCCTTCCATTAGTGTGACCCGGCTCAGAATCTTCCCACTCGAATTCCTAGTTATCAACTGGTAGCAGAATGTGGTTATTTTCCTTTTCTAGAAAGACCCAGATGGTGGAAGTGGTCATCCCTTCCCTTCTTGCAACGAGGTTCTCAGTGCCAAAATGGAAGCCAGGCTGCGCACAGGAATAGACTACCTGAAGAAAGACCACCTTTTGTACGGCGCGACACCGTGGTAATGCCTTGGACCTCACCCTTGGCTACACTGGTGAGGTAGGTACTGTGCTCAGTGGTCGATTAGGCCGTGTTGGCAGGACTGCGGGGGAATCAGAACGTCCTACGATACAGTCAGTCCACGCGCAAATAAGTATATAGTATTTAAGTGCAAGCCACTCATTGGGTGAATCATCTTGGCGATGTAAAGCAGGCATTCCTGAAGCTGACGAAAGTGCTATCGTTGATAGCTTAATTAGTCACATTAGGGAGCTACAGGTAGATATGAGTCTACTGGTATTACACTCATGCTTATAAATTAAGGATAATTGCAGAATTTGGTGCCACACAACGTGGCCCTACACAAAACTGGCGCTGATAGCATAGGCACATAGGGAACACACACGACACAGATCTGTAAGTCCACGGTATTGGTGAAAAGTTGAGAAAACCGCCCCGAAACACATGTGCTATAAAACGCCAATGGTTCCTGCGCATGTACCCCGACATCAATATGGGATATGATCACCATGCACACGTACACAGGCCGCACATCGGGTTGGCATACTCTTGAACAGGTGGTGGAGCAGCTGCTGGGGTATAGCCTCCCATTCTTGCTCCAGTGCCTGTCGGAGCTCCTGAAGTGTCATAGGGGTTTGAAGACGTCCAGCGATACGTCGACCGAGAGCATCGCAAACGGGGTCGATGAGGTTTAGGTCATTCTCTCCATTCGCCTGATATCTTCTTTTTCAATGTACTCCTCCACGATGACAGCTCGGTGGTACCGTGCGTTATCATCCATCAGGAGGTAGGTGGGATCCACTGCACCCCTGAAAAAGGCGGACACACTGGTGCAAAATGACGTTACGATACACCTGACATCTTACAGACATGTCAGACATGTCAAAGACATGCAGGGGTGTACGTGTACCAATCATAATCCCACCCTACACCATCAGACCACGACCTCCATATAGGAGGGCATTAAGGGGTTGGTATCTGTTCCTGACTCACGAAAGATGAAAACTCCGCGAGAATCACTGTTCAGACTATACCTGGACTAGTCCTTGAACATAACCGACCACTGTTCCAGTGACTATGTACTGTGTTCTGGACACCAGGCTTTACGGGCTCTCCTGTGACCAAGGGTCAGTAAAACGCACCTTGCAGGTCTCTGGGCGAATAAACCATGACTGTTCAGTCGTCTGTAGACTGTGTGTCTGGAGACAACTGTTCCAGTGTCTGTGGTAAGGTCCTGAGCAAGGCTACCTCCAGTACTCCGTGGCCGTCCTCGGGCACTGATGGTCAGATATCAGTCTACTTGTGGTGTTGTACACTGTGGACGTCTCGTACTGTAGCGCCTGGACCACTTCCTGTTTGCTGGAATCGTTTCCATAATTTTGAGATCACACTTTGTGGCACACGGAGGGCCCGTGCTACGACCTGCTGTGTTTCACTAGCATCCAGCCGTTCTAGTATTCTACCTCTCATAACGTCATCAGTATGTGTTCTTTGAGCCATTTTCAACACACAGTCACCATTAGCACGTCTTAGCACGTCTGCACACTTACTCGCTGCACCGTAGTTTGACATGCACCAACACACCTCTGCATATGTGGACTGCTGCTTGCGCCTCCGTGCGAGGACCACCGGTCAAATGCACCGCATGGTCATACCCCGAGGTGATTTAAACCCACAAAGCGCCCACTAGAGCGTTGTTTCACCATGTATCCGCATTATTCTTGATTCATGAACATGAGTGTAGATGACTTAGCTAGTGTAATCAGTAGGGATGATGTAGGGCACAGTCTGTGCCATCAGGAGAATGGGCAGGAAACCGAGAGACCAGTAAATGCAGTCTTCTCTTACGCTTTTGCTAGGTTTCGAAACCACTTGTTGCACCTACTGCAAGGGGTTAACTAGCTTTCTATCGAGTAGGTTGAACAGGTTGAATCTGTGTTACATTTAACACTCTGGATTCACTTTAATGCTGATGCGCTTTGCATTTCACTAGCCGTTGTTCTTCAATTTCTATCCATTAAGCCGCAGGGTTTTAAGCAAGATCTTCTATGGAATTACGCAGAGCAGAGGATCCCTTCATCATCTGAGACAGCGCATTATTCAGCTGGAACTGTCACCCCGGATCATACATGAATTGGAGCCCAAGCGTTTTGGCTTGTGCCGTACCAGCACGAGGCCTAGCCTAAATACACTCCTGGAAATGTAAAAAAGAACACATTGACACCGGTGTGTCAGACGCACCATACTTGCTCCGGACACTGCGAGAGGGCTGTACAAGCAATGATCACACGCACGGCACAGCGGACACACCAGGAACCGCGGTGTTGGCCGTCGAATGGCGCTAGCTGCGCAGCATTTGTGCACCGCCGCCGTCAGTGTCAGCCAGTTTGCCGTGGCATACGGAGCTCCATCGCAGTCTTTAACACTGGTAGCATGCCGCGACAGCGTGGACGTGAACCGTATGTGCAGTTGACGGACTTTGAGCGAGGGCGTATAGTGGGCATGCGGGAGGCCGGGTGGACGTACCGCCGAATTGCTCAACACGTGGGGCGTGAGGTCTCCACAGTACATCGATGTTGTCGCCAGTGGTCGGCGGAAGGTGCACGTGCCCGTCGACCTGGGACCGGACCGCAGCGACGCACGGATGCACGCCAAGACCGTAGGATCCTACGCAGTGCCGTAGGGGACCGCACCGCCACTTCCCAGCAAATTAGGGACACTGTTGCTCCTGGGGTACGGCGAGGACCATTCGCAACCGTCTCCATGAAGCTGGGCTACGGTCCCGCACACCGTTAGGCCGTCTTCCGCTCACGCCCCAACATCGTGCAGCCCGCCTCCAGTGGTGTCGCGACAGGCGTGAATGGAGGGACGAATGGAGACGTGTCGTCTTCAGCGATGAGAGTCGCTTCTGCCTTGGTGCCAATGATGGTCGTATGCGTGTTTGGCGCCGTGCAGGTGAGCGCCACAATCAGGACTGCATACGACCGAGGCACACAGGGCCAACACCCGGCATCATGGTGTGGGGAGCGATCTCCTACACTGGCCGTACACCACTGGTGATCGTCGAGGGGACACTGAATAGTGCACGGTACATCCAAACCGTCATCGAACCCATCGTTCTACCATTCCTAGACCGGCAAGGGAACTTGCTGTTCCAACAGGACAATGCACGTCCGCATGTATCCCGTGCCACCCAACGTGCTCTAGAAGGTGTAAGTCAACTACCCTGGCCAGCATGATCTCCGGATCTGTCCCCCATTGAGCATGTTTGGGACTGGATGAAGCGTCGTCTCACGCGGTCTGCACGTCCAGCACGAACGCTGGTCCAACTGAGGCGCCAGGTGGAAATGGCATGGCAAGCCGTTCCACAGGACTACATCCAGCATCTCTACGATCGTCTCCATGGGAGAATAGCAGCCTGCATTGCTGCGAAAGGTGGATATACACTGTACTAGTGCCGACATTGTGCATGCTCTGTTGCCTGTGTCTACGTGCCTGTGGTTCTGTCAGTGTGATCATGTGATGTATCTGACCCCAGGAATGTGTCAATAAAGTTTCCCCTTCCTGGGACAATGAATTCACGGTGTTCTTATTTCAATTTCCAGGAGTGTAAATTGATGACACATGCACTGCTGTGCTAGCTCTGGGGTTGCAAATAGCTGAAGGTGATGTAGTTACGACCATATTAGAAAGCATGAAGCCTGAGGAACGGTTAAGTGTGACTTTTTCTAGGAAGCCTACCACTTTCGTGGGAGCATTCGTTGCCGAGATGGAGGAACTATGATTTGTTGATGAGCAACGTCAGGCGGGCGGTCGCTCAGTTACTCCATCCGAGGAGAACCAGCAGGAGGCTGCAGGTTTGTGCTGGGTGAGGTTAAACCTAATGTCTGTTTCAGGTGTGGTAATGGTAGACATTTTGTGCAGTTATGTCCGGTGAAGCCGGGCCGTATGTCCAAACTTCTGACACTATAGAACACCACCGGGAAGAGACACCCGTGTTCCTGTCAACAACTGCTCCCACACTGGAGTAGCGCGAAATCTTATGCTTCCTTATGTGTTTGTATACTTGAAAAATGAGCTTGTACTTGTTGTTTTGGATTCTGGGAGTTCTGTTTCACTACTTGATTATAACTGGTACCTCGAATTTGAGAATTTATGTAGAATGCCTCTTCTGTGCTAACCATCTCTGATGTCATGTGATTAATGGACAAAACAAACCCTGGTAGGAAAGTTTCGAGACAAGTTAGGCATACTGGAGTTTACACGGCCCGTGAACTTTGTTACTGCTGTCAGTTAACTTGATGTTGGGCTGTGATTTTATTGACCGTCATGGTCTGGTTCTGGTCATCATACTTGCACCTTTTACTTCGTAGTTTGCCCTGATGAAAGGATGGCATTGTGTTCGGTGCTCTTAATCGATCAGAAATGTGCAGTCAGGATCATCTGAGTTTGTCACTTGGAACCTGGCGAGGCTAGGTAAGTGTTGGGCACGTTATCCCGACTTCCCAATGTGCTCAGTAATAACACTAAGCGTCACTAAGAAGATCATATAAGGTTCATTTGGTTCACGACATTCCTGTTCGTCAGGACACTTATAGATTAACCCCATCCAAGATCAAGATTTTTCGTGGGCTAATTAATAATATGCTCCGGAATAGTGTCATTATACCATCGACTTCTACCTACGGTTCAACTGCCTTCTTGTCCTTAAAGGGCAGACTGACGAATGTTGGTCAATCGTCGATTACACAGCGCTCAACCAGAACGTCGTCTTAGAATCAGTTTCGTTGCCTGATCTTACCATTGCTTCACGTGATTTACAGGCGCCCATGTATTCTCTGTACTGGACCTCAATCGTGCCTGCCATCAAATACCCTTGACAGAAGACTCCAAATCAGTAACAGCCTTTTGTACTGATTCTAACCCTTACGAGTATAATCGGGTTTCTTTCGGACTGTCTCTAGGGGCGGCAGTGTTGTCTCATTTTTTGGACCATGTTTTGCGAGCTCTTTTATAATTACCTTGACGATGCGGTGGTTTATAGTGGTACGTTCGCGGAGCATTTGGATCATTTCCAGGAAGTATTGCTACTTCTTAGGGACCCTGGCTTTACTGTCAGACCTCCGAAGGTTACCTTGGCTCGTCCTTGTATATCATTTTTGAGTCACCTGACTTCGGCTCAGTGGGTCACCGCTGATCAGGACCAAACGCGTTCCTTGCGTGTTGCGTGACATTCCCTCCCCCCTTCCCCACCTTGCGAGCAAGAAGGGAGCAGACAGATTCATTGGAATGGCGAATTTCTTTAGGAAGTTTGTTCTTAATCGGCCAGTTGTCTGCGACCTAGAATAACTTGCGCAAGAAAGTCGACCTTTTCTTTAGGGCAGAGAGTCATTAAGCTTCCTTTGAGGCGATTAAAACCTTCGTTGGCAACCCTTCTGCTTTAGCCTGGATTTTGGCAAGCCCTTTATTGTCCAGACCGAAGCATCCAAGAGCATCAGGAGCAGCGGCGTCTCATCGCCTACACATCAGGCTGCTTATCTCCTGGTGAATTAAAATACACAGTATATGCGTGGGAAACTGTAGCAGTTCTCTTCGCCTTGGGAAAGTTTAAGTTCTACCTAGAGCATAGGGAGTTTGTGTTCGAGACTGATAATCGGAATTGGGTATTGGCCCACCCCAGGAAAACTGGTAGGGTTGCTGTCGGGCAGTCCACATCTTTGCATTTCATTTTAAAGTTCATAATGTCAGTGGTCCAGACAACAGTGTGGTCTACACTTTAAGTCGCATATATGCGACTACCTCCAATATGCAGAGAATGGTGGTCAACTTGCCTTGCGCAGCACTGTGTCGACTGAATTTTCTGAACTCTTTTGAGATCTCAAGGAGAGACAGGAAGAAGATTTCCCTATTTTCCAGATAAAAAAAGGCTTTAAAATGGAAAGCGCATAGACAGGTATGTTCTTAATAAGGGCATTGTGTCTCAAAAGGGGAAGAGTGATCGCACATTCAAAATTTATTTGCCTCAGATATTGGTTCATGCTAATTTTAGGTATTTTAATAGTTCCATGGTAGGCGGTCATCTAGGTTTCCATAAGAACGTGGCCAAAATGAGACAACATGTGGTTTGCCTGTCTATGTGAGGATATACATCGGTTTGTGGGAGGCATCACTTTTGCAGTCCGCCCCGGTAGCTGAGTGGTCAGCGTGACAGACTGTCAATCCTAAGGGCCCGGGTTCGATTCCCGGCTGGGTCGGAGATTTTCTCCGCTCAGGGACTGGGTGTTGTGTTGTCCTAATCATCATCATTTCATCCCCATCGACGCGCAGGTCGCCGAAGTGGCGTCAAATCGAAAGACCTGCACCAGGCGAACGGTCTACCCGACGGGAGGCCCTAGCCACACGACATTTCCATTTTTACCAGTTTTGCAAACAAAGGAAAGCCATTTCTAACTCATGAAAGGGTCTTCTCGAGTCTACTCGTGAGAGGAGAGACATGGACTGCCTCTCTGTGGACTACGTAGAGCCCCTTCCATGTACCCAAGGGGAGGAGGTGGACCGTTTCTCCCGTTTTAGTTGGTTAATCTCCAGCCACGGGGCCACTAGTGGCTAATCTGTGCAGCATTTTACCAAGTCTTTACCGCCTTTGGACTACCGAACACTCAAGTAACTGACGATTCCCTGGCATTTAATTCAAAGGAATTCTGGAGATTTTGTTGATAATATTTCATGCTAGAGCCCAAAAACACTGGGATCTTTCTAGCCCACGGTTAAATCGTGCTTGTAACACTGCTCAATAACAGGCCCTAAAGGTCACTGACCTCATTAATCCTGGACTATCTGATTAAATCTCTGTCGAGGTACATTACTGAGAAAATTTAGAGAATCAGGATTTGAAGCTGACTGCAGAACGATTCTGTTTCCTCCAATATACATTGCGCATGAGGACAACGAACATAAGATACGGGAAATTAGAGCTCATATGGAGCCTTACAGATAGTCGTTTTTCCCTCGTTCTGTTTGTGACTGGGACTGATAGGAAATTACCAGCAGCAGTACAGGGTATACTCCGTCAGGTGCCGTAAGGTGGATTGTAGAGTATCGATGTAGATGTAGATGTAAAGTAATCTTTGGATCAATGACGAGGTGCTCCCTGAGTGTGTAACCGCATGAACATCCAACGCAACTGGAAGAGAGCGAGGCGCAATACTCGTATACAGCTTGTGCTTAGGCGTGAGGCGTGCTGATATAATTGTGGGAGGGGCGAGTTGAAGGGGAAGGTCGGAGACCGTGAATTCGTGCATAAGTTTAACGTCGGAGCCTAGGCTGTCGATTGTTGCTTGCCCTGCGAAGTTGTTTCCGTAAGTGAGCATGATATTTTGGAAAACACACTTGCAGGTCATTTGGCTCCCCCCCCCCCCCTCCGTCCCTGCTGGGCCTTATACAACCCCAACTCATTAGTAACAGCAGCTACTTAAAAGTCATTTGGACAAAATCTGGTTAGTGAGTCTGGGTTAACCATAACTGCCTATTCAGTGACGGGTAATTGTAATTGTTTTAAAGCCGGCTAGTGTGGCCGAGCAGTTCTAGGCCATACAGTCTGCAACCGCGCGACTGCTACGGTCGCAGGTTCGAATCCTGCCTCGGGCATGGATGTGTGTGATGTCTTTAGGTTAGTTAGGTTTAAGTAGTTCTAAGATGACCTCAGAAGTTAAGTCCCTTAGTGCTCAGAGCCATTTGAACCAATTGTTTTAAAATTCTGTTCCTAGTGTTTGTCTTGAATGACAGTGGTTCAAATGGTTCAAATGGCTCTGAGCACTATGGGACTCAACTTCTGAGGTCATTAGTCCCCTAGAACTTAGAACTAATTAAACCGAACTAACCTAAGGACATCACAAACATCCATGCCCGAGGCAGGATTCGAACCTGCGACCGTAGCGGTCTTGCGGTTCCAGACTGCAGCAATGACAGTGGATTCATAATTAAAGGAAGCTGTTTATAAGTCATTTGCTTAATATATGATAAGTGAAGTTTGGCTGACTGTAGCTGCTTATTAGTGACTGTTAATTGATTTTTAAATTCTGTGTTTTGCTGTTCTTGAATGACATTGGGTTCATAATTAGTAACAGCTGTTCAGAAATTATATTCTTGAAATCTGATCAGAGAATTTCGGTTAATTGTGTGCTAACTATTCAGTGACCGTTATTTTTTTTAAATTCTGGACCTTTGCTGGCTACTGAGTGACAGTTGGTTCATAATTAACGGCAGCTATTCAAAGGTTATTTAGTTAAATAAAACCGCTCAGTGAATTTTGCTAATTGTAGTCAATTGCTTTTAAAATTATGTATGTTTGGTGTACAGTTAATGGCTGGTGGCTCATAATTAGTGGGAGCTATTTAAAAATCATTTATGCAAAGTCTGCTCAGTCAATTTCCAGTTGATTACTTTTAACACTCGTTTGACTTTAATAAAGCCAGTTTATGTATTAACAATGATGAACGCTGACGCAGTTATTGCGGGACCCCAGCCCTTTCATTAGGGTGACCCAGTCCTAAATCTTCCCACCCGAATTCCTAGTCATCAGTGCCATTGTTACTATATAATACATTTTCTGTGTGTGTGTGGTAGGATGTCGGTTCAGTTTTCAAGTATCTTTTACTAGGGTTAGGGCAGCCTTTCCATGCCTCTCGCTTAGTACAGCCTTGACCAAATCAGTGAGAGCTTGTGACATATTGTGCGGAGCGTCAAGCGTAGATGTGTTGGCATTTCTGTCGATTCGAATGCACTTCAGATAGTTTTCTCCTTTCAGATTCGTTAGTCTCTCCAACTCACAGTCAAACTATCTCCTCCAACCAAACACAGAACTCGAGCTAAGTTTGGGATCAGTTTGCAGGTTTTTGCGTTCACATTCGTTGGCTTTGCCATCCCACAACAAAACTGTGACATTCCAAGCTCGTCTGAAGATGGGTAAACTTACCTATAGCTGGCAAAATAAGTCACAATAAAGACGAGACTAATTGCGGTTTTCTCAACCTTTTAACATATGTTATAGTCATAATGTATGCCTCTACAGTCACTCAATAACGACACCGCTCCATACGTCACAGCATCATCAGCAAACAGCCGCAGATTGTGATCACCCTGTCCGTGACATCATTTACGTATACAGACGATAGCGGTCCTAACACATTCCCCTGGGGCACGACTGATGGTACCCTTGTCCAACATTAACAATCGCCGTCGATTACTGAAGAAGTCTTCGAGCAGTCACTCACATATCAGGGAACCGACGTTAACATCCTGCATTTGTGCATAGTGTCAAACGCTTCTCGGAAATCAAGGAATATGGAGTCTGCCTGTTGCTCTTCAGCCATATAGTTCGCAGGATATCATGTGAGAAAAGGGTAATCTGAGTTTCGTATGAGCGATGCTTTCCAAATCGGTGTTGATTTGTGGACAGATGCTTTTCCCTCTCAAGGAAATTTATTATATTTGAACTTAGAATATTTTCAAGAATTCTGCGGCAAACCGATGTTAAGGACGTTTGTCTGTGAATTTGAGGGTCCGTTCTTTTATTGTTCTTAAATGTAGGAGTCACCTGCGCTTTTTTCCATTCACATGGGATAAGTGCAAGCTAAGTAAGTACTCTTTGTAAAACAGAGCTGGGATTCCATCTGGTCAATGGCGTCTTACCTGTTTTCAACTCTTACTGATGCTTCTATTACGGGAGTCTGTGGGATGGTCAATTGACGGAATGTTTGTACTATCCTCCTCCGTAAGAGATTTCTTAAATGCGAAATTTAAACCTTCAGTTTTCCTTTTGCTATCTTCTATTTCCACACCAGACTGTACATCGAGCGTTTGGAAAGAAGCCTCCAACCCGCTTAGTGATTTTAAGCATGACCAGAATTTCCTTGGGTTCACGGCAAAATCGGTGGCTAAGGTATGACGGTGGAGTAGTTGTAGGTTTCGCGCATCGTTCTTTCTACTGACGAGAATTTTCGTGTTCTCTTTTGAAGTTAGAGTGCAACCGCTTTTGCTTCCTTAGCATTTCCTAATTTTGTTATTAAATGCGGTGGGTCTTTTTCTCATTAATCTACTTACTCGGCACATACTTCTCCAGAGCGTGACTTAAAATCAGTTTAAACTTTGCTCATAATTCCTCCACATTTGTCTTACTGGAACTAAGTGCGATGCTGACAACTGATTATCTGCTTTCTTTTAGCAAAAATATTCTCCTAGCCTTTTTGATTGATTTATTGAGTTAAGTAACTATCGTTGCTGTGACGAAATCATGATCACTATCCCGCGTCTCTACACTGACACTGTCAATAATATCGACCTGTTTATTGCTACAAGGTCTAAAATATTTTCGTTGCATGTTGTTTGTTTAACTGTCTGTTCAATACAGTTTCCGGAAAATATGTTCAAAAGTTATTTACTGGATTGCCTGTCCGTGTGCCCCCCTGCAATGAGTCCACAGAAGTTCTAGTCTATACTGGATACATTAAAGTTGCTTCCAACTAATACTGACATGATCTAAGTCTTCCCGTGGTATTTAGCATTGCCTTTCTTTTAACTTCTACCGTTACGTGCCACGAAACTATCCCTGCACTACTGACGTCCTTATTCACATCAAAGACCTTGTCTAGCAGTCATTGCCATCTTGGTAACTGAAAGGCTCGTCTTAAAATTAACAATCAACAAACTTCCTGCTGTACAGAGATATAATGCTCTCTAATTTCGATGCACGCCAGTCCCGGGGACCCATAGAAAATTGGGGACATGATTTTTTAAAAATTTTAGTTTATAGCTTAATTCCATGATAAAACAAATATGGGTAGTGTCAAAATCGGTCTCTTGTTCGTAAAATGCATTGCACTTGTTCTTGAAGCGTTTAGCGCAATTTTTTCGTCTTTGGAGGCGAATTATGCAGTCAGGTATAAAAATACCCATTCACCGTTGCCCATGTAGAATATCTGTG
This sequence comes from Schistocerca cancellata, assembly GCF_023864275.1. Lineage (NCBI taxonomy): Eukaryota > Metazoa > Arthropoda > Insecta > Orthoptera > Acrididae > Schistocerca > Schistocerca cancellata. Next base: position 595,812,761 of record NC_064630.1, on the reverse strand, counting down.
TTTATCAGAATTAAAGATCATAGCCAGAGACGTTGTTCGGTGAACTAACAGCATGGGATTTCCTTCCTAATCTGTAGATACAAAAGGATTAACTAAATTGCCATTCTGTAAAAACTGATTATATGTTCTGTACCGGTTGGCGTCACATAGTGGGGGAAAAGAGTTTTCATACATGCAAAGAAAACTGCAGTGTAAATAAATATAATGACAATGTTTGTACTTCGTAGGCGTTTCTCTTGTGTTTATGACTTCTGTTGTACGCTTTTGCATGGACTGTACCTATTTTGGTAGTCACTGAGGTAATACACTCCTGGAAATGGAAAAAAGAACACATTGACACCGGTGTGTCAGACCCACCATACTTGCTCCGGACACTGCGAGAGGGCTGTACAAGCAATGATCACACGCACGGCACAGCGGACACACCAGGAACCGCGGTGTTGGCCGTCGAATGGCGCTAGCTGCGCAGCATTTGTGCGCCGCCGCCGTCAGTGTCAGCCACTTTGCCGTGGCATACGGAGCTCCATCGCAGTCTTTAACACTGGTAGCATGCCGCGACAGCGTGGACGTGAACCGTATGTGCAGTTGACGGACTTTGAGCGAGGGCGTATAGTGGGCATGCGGGAGGCCGGGTGGACGTACCGCCGAATTGCTCAACACGTGGGGCGTGAGGTCTCCACAGTACATCGATGTTGTCGCCAGTGGTCGGCGGAAGGTGCACGTGCCCGTCGACCTGGGACCGGACCGCAGCGACGCACGGATGCACGCCAAGACCGTAGGATCCTATGCAGTGCCGTAGGGGACCGCACCGCCACTTCCCAGCAAATTAGGGACACTGTTGCTCCTGGGGTATCGGCGAGGACCATTCGCAACCGTCTCCATGGACCTGGGCTACGGTCCCGCACACCGTTGGGCCGTCTTCCGCTCACGCCCCAACATCGTGCAGCCCGCCTCCAGTGGTGTCGCGACAGGCGTGAATGGAGGGACGAATGGAGACGTGTCGTCTTCAGCGATGAGAGTCGCTTCTGCCTTGGTGCCAATGATGGTCGTATGCGTGTTTGGCGCCGTGCAGGTGAGCGCCACAATCAGGACTGCATACGACCGAGGCACACAGGGCCAACACCCGGCATCATGGTGTGGGGAGCGATCTCCTACACTGGCCGTACACCACTGGTGATCGTCGAGGGGACACTGAATAGTGCACGGTACATCCAAACCGTCATCGAACCCATCGTTCTACCATTCCTAGACCGGCAAGGGAACTTGCTGTTCCAACAGGACAATGCACGTCCGCATGTATCCCGTGCCACCCAACGTGCTCTAGAAGGTGTAAGTCAACTACCCTGGCCAGCAAGATCTCCGGATCTGTCCCCCATTGAGCATGTTTGGGACTGGATGAAGCGTCGTCTCACGCGGTCTGCACGTCCAGCACGAGCGCTGGTCCAACTGAGGCGCCAGGTGGAAATGGCATGGCAAGCCGTTCCACAGGACTACATCCAGCATCTCTACGATCGTCTCCATGGGAGAATAGCAGCCTGCATTGCTGCGAAAGGTGGATATACACTGTACTAGTGCCGACATTGTGCATGCTCTGTTGCCTGTGTCTATGTGCCTGTGGTTCTGTCAGTGTGATCATGTGATGTATCTGACCCCAGGAATGTGTCAATAAAGTTTCCCCTTCCTGGGACAATGAATTCACGGTGTTCTTATTTCAATTTCCAGGAGTGTATTTTACCACTCGTAGTGGAGATATTGCATCATTGCATTCTTACTTAGTGTTTCTTGCTTTCTGACCATTCTTTCAAGTGTACAGCTAATATGTTTAAGAGGATTAAGATATCTGCTCTATGACAGAAACGTGAAACTACAGCAAAACAATTCCTTCTTTGTGCTTAGAGTCCCTGTCTTGTTGAAAGTAGTAATCTGTTCCTAAACCAAAGGTAGCAACGCTTTTTTGCAGTTTTGCCTTTAGGATATTTAAATACTGACGTCTGTCAATGTTATCTTCAACAATAGCACACCAGATGTAGCTATACATCCACATACCATCATTCTTCCACCACCATGCTTTACTGTGGAGTGGATGTGTGTGGGATCAAGCTCAGGAAATGCTCGCCTCCACGCCAAACGTCTGCAGTGATTTACTACTAAGTATTTATAGGTGATGGTAGATTTTTGGTGTGTTCCAAATGGTTCAAAGGGCTCTGAGCACTATGGGACTTAACATCTGAGGTCATCAGTCCCTTAGAACTACTTAAACCTAACTAACCTAAGGACATCACACACATCCATGTCCGAGGCAGGATTCGAACCTGCGACCGTAGAAGTCGCGCGGTTCCAAACTGAAGCGCCTAGAACCACTCGGCCACCGCGGCCGGCTCTTTCGTGTGGAGAAGACTAAATATTGAGTTGGATCCCAGACATATTGACCCCACAGGAAAATACGGTGGTAGAGGAATTATGATATGGAGATGTATCACTAGATCTTACGTAGGGCTACCTGCTTTTGCTGAAGATAACATGGACACACGCCGGCATTAAAATATCCTAAAGAAAAATCTGCAAAAATGATGAGCTGGTGCGTTTCTGGCGCCAGTTTCCTTCGATTCTCATTCTGATGTTTGAGTCGACTTCGATGCTTATTTGTCTTCCTCACATCTTTCGCGGCGGGATTTAACGGCAGCGCGTGCGCTCTGCCAGAGGCGGGGGCGGGTATCCACGGTGTGAGGTGGAGTGACGTCAGACTGTGTATGTCTGTATGTTGCACGCCGAGAGGCCGTGTCGGCATCACGAAGGAGCGTGGCCAGCCGCTATGACGTGTTTATCGTGCAGTGCAGATCCATTGCTCATGGTGATGGGGTTTTCCTAGAGGTTGGAAGGATAAGTTCCTTCGAGTCTGTTACAAGATACACAGGCAGAATGAATTTGAGTCATCGAGTTGCTTCGGTGGGTTGTGTGCATCTTAACTGAATATTCCAGTGTACTAAAACCATTCCGGACTGTTCTAGTTGTTTATCACTCAATTCGGTGTCGTGACTTGATACCTAGACGGCAGTTAAGGAAGTGTAGCTACTCCCAACAAACAGACACGAAGTGTGGCTAAATACGTAGCTAGAAGTGCAACAAGTAATGCGTAATTCGGTGTCTGGCGTTCCAAGCCACGCCGGGATATTTCTCCCATTCTACCTTGTGTTCATTATTGTAATCTGGCGTTCAAATGTGAGCCGAGATAATTGTGTGTCTTTTTAACTTCTAGGCCATTAGTTTATTGGTGGTTTTAAGCAATTTGTTCATTAAATTTTAAGGGCCGTGACTGGCCAAGAAACTCATGGAGGTTAATTGTGCTTGCATTTAGTTGTGATGTATATCATTGAAAGTTTTTGATAACCTGTTCTCTAGATAAGATTGTGTATCTCATGCCTCAGAATATTGTCTGCCGCTGATGTGTTTTATGTTGGAGATCATTGGCAGTGGTCGATGCTAGCAAACCGGGAGCCGAGTACCACGGTGGCAGAGTGATATTTAAGGCCCTCCTCCCCCCCCCCCCTGTATATCACGTTATGTTGTTACTGTTTTGTGATTCCATCCTTCCGGTGAAGAGGTATGGTGTCTGACGTTTAAATTGCAGTGCAAAGCTGAGTACATTTATATTTCATTTTCTGTCCCGTGGATCTCTTATATTCTTTAGAATCCTTTGGTGTGATTCATACGCAGAATTGAATCGGTCTCATTTTAGGTGCTATTTGTCATATTGTTATGTTCTAGCAATGGTTTTGTGAATATTTTTCATTAATCAACTTGGTTAACCAAACTAAAAAAAAATTGTTTGGTGAAATTAATGTACTTCCTAAGTCGTGGAGGTGGTTCTTGTTTTTATTAATAAAACTTTCATCAGTATTGTTTTATTTAAGGAAAGTTGGTTAGACAAATGTAGCAAGATCTGTGTTTTGGTCTCAATGTAGGTACTTTCTTTGCGGTTGAAAGTAATTAGAGTTCTAGTAGGAATCGTATGGAGATTAGTTTCATCTAAGTAATGAAATTTATGTGAGTTAGTTCACATAGTCACATTCAATTTTTCAGGTTTTATGGGCATTGTTCTAATTAAAGAAATTTGTTTATGTCATTTGTTAAAGTTATGTGGCTTTATAAGGCAATCGCCTTTGTATTATTGTTATGATTGAGATTTGATAAAAGCTTTATGATTGTAATAAAGAAATATGTGGCAACTACAACGGATTACTCCTGTGATTTCGGTGTGTCCTTGAGATCCACATCCCAAATGTGTTGCACAGATTACTACATTCAACAAGACACGGACGCTAAGCATACAGTGGAAACCGTTTATGGTTGTTGTACCATACTCCCCGCGTTTCCACGTTTCTATCATAGACCAGAGATCTTAATCCACTTGCAAATCTTGGCTGTAAGCTTGAACGAATGGCCAAGAAACGTGAAATACGAAGTAAGACTGCTCTGGAACAATGTCTGCACCATGAGTGCCAAAATATTACCTCATACACTATCAAAACAGGTTCAGTGTATGCCAAAGAGGACAACGGAAGTGATAAATACGAGAAGAAGGACTACAAATTAGTAACATTGTCATTATATTTATTTACATCGTAGTTTTCTTTGCATATATGAATACTTTTTTCCCCACTGTGTGTCGCCACCCGGTAGAGAAATGTAATTACTTTTGCAGATGATTAATTTAGTTAATACTTTTGTATCTAGAGGTTAGAAAGAAAACCCCATACTGTTAATTTACCAAACAACTTCTCTGGTTTTGGTCTTTAGTTCGATAAACAGAGTTATTCTACTCGTACATGAACATCGGTGATGAATGGCTTTTTCCATGACTGTATGTTATTGGCACTTTAGTCAAGATGTAATTATTGCCGCACCGTAAGCGAATTGTGTTTGATGGCAGTGGGGCATAACTGGCACAAAACTACCAGAGAAGGGAAGTAACAGCGCTTGCTTTAAAGCCTCTTGTGATGACAGTGCTGAACCGAAGATAATCGAAGCTGGCAGTCAGCGCCATGTGTGGGCCCGCGCTGGTGTTCTACAGCGACACACAACGGCCGTCTTAACGACGCCGTAACTCAGCCGCAACAAAACAAACACAAACACGGCGGTGACAGTCGGCGCGCGTGGTTTACGCCGCGCCACGCCGCGCGCGCCTCAGGCAGTGCGCGCCCACTGCCGCTGTAATTATTATTGTTCGCCTCGGGGCGACGCCGGTGTCTTCGCCGCAGTCGTCATCTCCGTGGATGCGGCGACGGCAGCCGAGCTGTGCTTTCGTCGCACTGCGTCCCTCTGCCTCTCCAGCACCACCCACGCTGCGCGGCAGGCAATAACTGCAGACAAAGTCAAATAGCTCACTCGCCGAGTTGGCCGCTGACGCCGTTGCTGCTTGTCATTCGGCGAGCCGCGCCCCTGCAGGATAAACTCAGGCACGCTGGCGCCACGGGCTGTGAGCAGCTTTCGCTGATAACGAGAAGCGGGAAGACGCCCCTTGCTGCTACGCTGTAATAACAGCAGTAATAACTGCGTCTCTAAGGTATTCCAAACAAAATCCAATTGCCTTAGAGATTTTTTGAGCACCTTCCTAGAAACGCTGTCGAAATCGGCGGCCGGGAACCTACAGCAAGCACGGAATCAGGCGAGTCGTCACAAATGTAAGTTTAAAAAGTTTCGAATCGCAGTTTATTGTCGACTGATAAACGACGATCTCTTCAAAACATTCCGGAATTTTTTCTACAAAATTTTTCTACGCTTGCTCTTTACTTGTTGTGCACGGTCTCCTTCGAAATACTCTCCTCCACATTTGATACACCGCTCCCAACGCCTTTTCCATTTCCGGAAGCAGTCTTGGTACGCCTCTTGCTAGACAGCGCGAAGCACCGTATGCGAATGTTCATTTATCTCTTCTATCGTTGCAAAAAAATGGTTCAAATGGCTCTGAGCACTATGGGACTTAACATCTGAGGCCATCAGTCCCCTAGAACTTAGAACTACTTCAACCTAACTAACCGAAGGACATCACACACATCCATGCCCAAGGCTTTATTCGAACCTGCGACCGTAGCAGGCGCGCGGTTCCGAACTGAAGCGCCTAGAACCGCTCGGCCACCCTGGCCGGCCTATCGTTGCAAATGTGCGTCCTTGCAACAAGGTTTGCAACCTTGGAAATTAAGAAAAGTTTGCAGGGACGTGGCCTGGAGAGAACAGAGGATGAAGCAGCAAAGTGTTTTCGTTTTTGTGCAGTAGTCACGCACCAACAGGAATTGTGATGCAACAGCCATTAATTGTCTCGCCACATATCAGACCGTTTCCTTCTCATATTTCCTTGCAGACGTCGCAACACGCCCCGAGAGTATCCTCGATTAAACGTTTGCCCCTGTGCTACGAATTCACGATGAACCAATCCATCAAACTGACCTGAAGAGCTCTTTTTTGGTCTTCGAGAACCTCTCCTGACCCACTGTGAAGACTGAACCTTCGTCTCAACATCAAAACCGTAGGCCCACGTCTCATTGCCAGTAATTTTTAAGGAACATAAGGAACATTTCGTTCTCATTTGCACGATCCCAAAACTCTTAACAGACAGCGGGGCGAGGGTGTTTCTGGTCTTGACTCATGAGTCGTGGGACGAACTTAGCGGCAACACGATGCATTCCAAGATGCTGTGTCAGTATTTCATGACATGATCCAACTGAAATGTTACATTCCTGTGCAGTCAGTCTTCGATTGGCACCCACAATTCCGTTGACGCTCCTGACATGAGCGTCGTCGGTAGACGGCGGATGGCGTCCTGAACGAGGGTCATCTTTAACTTCCGTCAGGCCATTTTTAAACCCTTTGAACCGAACACCGAGTAGGGCTTAAGCATTCATCACCGTACGCTTCCTACATCATTTGGTGTGTATCTGTAAAGGTTTTCTTGAATTCCACGCAAAATTTAATGTACACTCGTTGTTCCTCTAACTCCGCCATATCGAAATTCGCGAACTGTGGGACACAACATTCTCCTCTCTATAGCACTGGACAATAACTAACAGACATACAACAATGAAACTTGCAACGGTTATACTTTAAACACAGACGTGTGCAGGAATGACAACCGCATTTCGCTCCAACAAACCATTGACGCGAAATTATGAATGTTCCGGAATTTTTTCGAACAGACCTCGCACATAAAAACGGATAAAACTGTGCGCCATATTCCACTTGTGATTTCAAATGGTTCATATGCCTCTGAGCACTATGGGACTTAACATCTGTCATCAGTCCCCTAGAACTTAGAACTACTTAAACCTAACTAACCCAATGACATCACACACATCCATGCCCGAGGCAGGTTTCGAACCTGCGACCGTAGCAGTCGCGCGGTTCCGGACTGAAGCGCCTCGAACCGCTCGGCCACAGCGGCCGGCCACTAGTGATTTCTGCATATGTTTAGTTATTTATTGTTTGTCCGCCAAGATAACTGAACTGGTGTTCTTGTTATTACTTTGTCTGCAGGGACGTTCCGTCGACTAACATATGAAATTACCTCCTGAACTTACTTCCCTGGAGTCCAAATTGCTAGGAACTTACTCTCTAGCCGTTCAATTGCAGCCCCATTTTTGTCCCTTAATACATCATCTGAAAAGGCAAGAGTCTTAAAACAGAGAATGTTGTTGAGTGCCTTGGTTCTCTAGATGATCATACTGGATGAGATAATTCAAAATTGCTACACGCCCTCTGCAGGGTTTACCAAGAAGAATGCTTAATTGTCAGGGATTATTCGAAGCAAAAGTATCTAATTCACAATATTAGAAGCTAAGATCGCTTGATGTGAAATAGTTTACTTCATAACCTGTTTCGACAGTAAGTCATCCACAGATTCTCAGATGTCCCATAAATCTAATTATACATATGTCTCGACGAGATTCTGACATGCTCCAAATGGTTCAAATGGCTCTGAGTACTATGGGACTTAACTTCTGAGGTCTTCAGTCCCCTAGAACTACTTAAACCCAACTAACCTAAGGACATCACACACATCCATGCCGAAGCAGGATTCGAATTTGCGACCGTAGCGGTCGCGCGGTTCCAGACTGAAGTGCCTAGAACCGCTCGGCCACAGCGGCCGGCGTCATGTTTGTGTTGTGTGATGATGAGAGAAGAAAGAGGGAAAACACGGTGCTTATAGATAGCACACTTACTCCTCTCGAATTGCACTATGAGGGCAGATGAATTTCGCGTCCACAGCGAACGGACAGATCACAGAAGGGAGAGGTTTGGAATTTAATACAGGACATGGCGTAAAGACTGGCGATGAGGGACTTTTCGCTACCACCCTCATTCCCCTTTGTCTTAAAGGCAAAGAGAAAGCAGCCAATAACACGTGGCGTACCAAACTGTTGTTCTTCGGTATAATATTCGGTGATTTGACAAGAACAGGTGTATTCAACGTAGTGACGCCTTTGGCAAAAGAGTAAGCAGATTTTTTCGCTTATTGATTGGCGACTCCATGTTGTCTTGTGCACTACGACCAGATAACAGGTATACTTGAAAAAAGAGACGGCATTGGTCGTATTTTTTTTTTGTTCGTATTTTGCGATAGTAAAAAATATACGACGAATGCTGTCTCTTTTCTCAAGTATAGATTTTTTCGCGTTTCTATAGACCAAGGGTCTCCAAACGCGAAGGCCGGCAAACCGGCCCGCGTTAGCTGGCCGGTCATCCCCGATATCCGGCCCTCCAAATATTTGAGGTGGTAACTATACTGACAACAATTGAGTTTCGAGGCCTATAGCGACGAATACACCGCGACATTGTCGGAGCTCTATCTTTACAAAGCGGAAGGTCATGGTTAAACTTGTGGCTATCCACAATAAACAGACAGACCATTCTCCGTGCGATAGTAAAAAAAAAAAAAAAAGTCTCAAATGGACGCCACTTCGGCGACTAGCCTTAGTAATCAATCATTATGGAAGATGCTTCTTAAGCGAGGTTTCACTTTCTTTCGATTACGTTGTAAAATACACACAGAATGTGCAGTGACATACTTTTTTGTCGGTGAAATTCGCCAGAATAAAATGCACCAGAATTTCGGTCAGGTACGTCCACCAATGAAAATTAAGTAATTAAATAAAAATCGTAGTTCGTTTCAGTGCTAGCTATTCCCACAATCTTAGATTTTTGAGATCTTTTATTTAACCTTACATTACGGAGACCATGGAGTGCTAGGGTGCTTGAATCCCACTTGGTAGATCTTGGCCCTTATGACTTCATGGAAGAGTCAGTGTGGCCCGCGGACTAAAAAGTTTGGAGACCACCGCTATAGACTACATTTTCTCGTCTCCTGCTTTCCAAGGGATGGAAGGGGGATACTAATTTCGAGCATACAATTAATGTTAAGCCTTATGTATAGTTATTATATTTTGCAATCTCTGTACCGCTGTTTGGAACTGTAACTGACCCTTTTCTATTTATTTATTCTTGTATTTTCATTTCCAATAAAGATGTAAAACTGGTACTTGATATCCAGTCCATCTTATCAGCCAACTACGAGGCGGGCTGGTAATGGGGTGCAATGGTTTTCCATTGAGAATAACCTCTCGGAAACATCATTGATTGGAAATGAGTGATTGGAACTAGTTTTCTTCCTGGACCAAAGTTGTCTTTTATCTAAAAGAAAGAGAAAAAATTATACTGTGTGTGTGTGAAGAGAGAGAGAGAGAGAGAGAGAGAGAGAGAGAGAGAGAGAGAAAGTGTAGTGTGGGTGTGGACCACACATTTCTTACTTTGCTTCATATTTATTTTGTCATACAAAGGATATAGCAACATGAGAATACACTCTTTCAGTATTCACACTTGAAATACACAGGCAGGATCGAAGTTCGGGGCTACACCCAAACGCCGATAGAATACTGGAACCATCTGAATGGTACTTGAGCATTAACTTTCACACGCCCCCTCGACCACTTCAATCGAAATGTCGGTGCAAGTTATCACCTCAAGTGTTAGACAACGCCTGCACGAACACTACTTTGGCTGCTTATTTTATTTGCCCGCGGCCTCTAGATTCAATGTACGATGTGCCACCAATAGTGCAGATCCGTATCGGAGGAGAGGCGTGTCCCGCGCGGATAGCCGGCCGCCGCTTTATGCGGGCGATCGGCGCCTGCGGCGGCTGCAGCTGGGCCGACGCCCTCGTCTCGAGTTCTCCAAACCTGCAGAACAGGACAGGCAGTTGCACTGGCAGCGTGTCTGGTAGTCGCTCCTGTCGCAAGGCTCTTCTGCAGGAGTGCTTGTCCACCATGGTAAATGTCAAGTTTGGAAGTTAGGAGAGATCGAAGCCACGAGGGTGGATACTGAGACGCGAGTGAATAGCTCAGTTGGTAGTTTCTCTAAGGAATTGGCCGTTGGAGGTTTTGTATGTAGTGTATATTGTCACGCTTGCACAAAAGACATAGTATTTTTCAGTTTTCAGGGGCATATTTCACAGCTGTAGCCGTTGTTTGTCATATATCTATCCAGAATCTTAACACATTCTACCCATTTGCTGACGCAGTCGAGGGTTCAGATGATAATGTCCAAGACTGTGTAGTGCATGTAAGAATTCAGCAATGGAATGGTCGTAAAACCATAACTACTGTCCAAGGAATTCCATCAATGACTCGAAGACGATTGTCCGAGCGTGTAAAGAGGAGTTTGCCTGTAATGGCACGTTAACTGAACGTCGAGAGTGCGGCGAAGTACTTCAGCTCCAAGGTAACAAGCGAAAAAACGTTTTCCGGTGGTTGAGAAAAGCATGACATTCCAAGCCTGAAAAGCATAAAATTCACGGTTTTCAAACAAAAGGAAACTGAAAACTTAATTCAAATGATCCTACTACAAAATTTTTAATTGTTTTGGGAATCTCTGAGGTGAGGATCACGTGTGACTTTATCGTCAGATTTTGCCACGACTTCATTACTCTGCGCCGGCCTCTGTGGCCAAACGGTTCTAGGCGCTTCAGTCCGGAACCGCGCTGCTGCTGCTGTCGCAGGTTCGAATCCTGCCTCGGGCATGGATGTGTGTGATGTCCTCAGGTTAGTTAGTTTTAAGAGGTTCTGGGTGTAGGGGACTGATGACCTCAGATGTTAAGTCCATAGTGCTTAGAGCCATTTGAACCATTACTCTGCATCAGCCTGTAGCAGATGTTAACTTTCTTAGCTGCAATGCTTTCCTTGAATTCTTCAGATAAGGATCCTTGGATATAGGAAATTCTTTTTAATACTGAACTTTGAAGGGAACGAAATAACGTGGTTTTCCTTTCTGATATATCTTGGCATCACTGACGATTTTTGAAAATGTATCACCTGTTCATGAAGAGTATGTGACCGAATGAAAAATGTAATGGACAATTTTTCTTTAGCAGTTATATGTATTTATGTATAGGAAAAAATGACCTTATGGGTATTTTAGCTGTCACACGACGGCATGTCTGCTTGCGAGCTCATACTCCATCAGTTACTTTTGTGGAGGCAATCGCACAATGCAGAAATGGTAGTCTGCCAGTTTTTGTAGCACAATTGTTATTAAAAAATTTGGAAGAGCCTTTATATTACTTAAAAATAAGGTGGCGGAAAGAACTAATACAGCTGGAAAGACGAAGTCAATTTCGATCCGACGACGGCCTATGCGTGGGGGTTAGTCGATGTACTGATAATGATTTCAGCGTCGTCCGTCAACAGATAGTATAGTGACGTAGCTACCAGAGCGCCATCTGTGCTTCCCCCTTAACAAAGAATGCACACAGCCAGATGGCTCAGTTTGGTGCAGATGTCTCAGGCAAGCAGTCAGTGGTTCAAATGGCTCTTAGCACTATGGGACTTAACATCTGTGGTCATCAGTCCGCTAGACTTAGTACTATTTAAACCTAACTAACCCAAGGACATAACACACATCCATGCCCGAGGCAGGATTCGAACCTGCGACCGTAGCAGCGGGGCGGTTCCGGACTGAAGCGCCTAGAACCGCTCGGTCACAGCGACCGGCTCAAACAGGTAATCGTACCACGCACTCGTGCTCCTTACAGCAAACTGAGCGAGTCTGAAGGGGATCAAATTGTGTCCTTCTTAGTGGCGAGATGGTCCTTTCGCAGAACTGCCTCACAAGTTTGACGTGTTGAGTCAGCTGAGGAACGATGTTGGTATCAGTGACCACGTGAATATTCTCACACCTGTAGATGAAGTTCTGGACGTCCATGCAGCACAGATGACCGTCGTATTGTAAGGGTAGAAGTGGCACATCGTACAGCTGCTACAGCACATGAGGGCTTCTGAGACCATACGTGTCAACACGAATTGTTGCGAACCAGTTACTACAATTGGGACCGCGGGCACACACACACCTCTAGCCCGTCTCCCTCTTAAGCCACAGCGTCGGCGTGCACGGCTTGACTGGTGCCATCATAAAATCACTTAGAAGATGGGATGCGAGCAGCAGGTCTTCAACGATTAAAGTAAATTCTGGCTGCAAGCAAGAGTGTAAGACGTGTATATTTCTATTGTCCATTGTCAAACCACAATTTATGAAAGATGTTTATATTTTATTAATACGATTAAGTAGGAATAATTACTATTTGTCATGTTGGAAATAAGTGTGGTAGCAGGGAATGTCTGCACCGAAGTATTGTTGGCAAGAGAGACCGCACATTGATATAATTTTAAAAAGGGTGGGAGAGACGCGTATGCATACATTTTAAGAAAAGAGCGGGAAAGACTGAGCATTGATACATTTTGTAACATTTTGTAATGGTAGCAGGTATTGTCTGCACCAGAAAGCATTGTTGGCGGGAGAGACCGCACTTTAGCGTTCGTAGGAAATCAGTAGTAAGTGAGAAGTAAAGCGAGTCGGTAGCAGGTCTGAAGCGAGAGGTTGAGAGGAGCGTTTTTGCTTGCCAGCCACCAGCTATGATTTACAAGAGATTATAAACGGATGTACAGAGACATCAGCTAACTATTATCGTAAGAGGAACTAATATTATTGAATTAATTTTTTGAGAAACTCAAGACTACTGAAGGTATGTTTGCGCAATGCTAGTTGTAAGATTATTGTAAAACGTAAGTCCCATTTGAACGTTTGTAAAATCATTTCATTTAGAATATAATTAATTTTTGCCAGCAATATTGCATTACTGATTATAATCCATCCCAAAAACCATCAACGTAAAACTTTGCAAAATTTTATTGTTGTCAAGAAAAAGTTTAACTATGAATTACATAACGTCAGTCAAATTAATTAAAGAGTAACGCCAGCTTCGCTATTAAAGAATAACGTCAGCTTTGGTAATATATACAGCCACTTATTGTGACAGCCCACCAGCAGCTAATCGAGTATAGTAAAACAGAATAAGTATATTCATGTCGCAGTTCGATGTAGCAGTCAGATGGCGATCCAGTAACAGTAAAAAAGGTGAGGAACAGTTTTGGGTTATTGCAGGTAACGACTGAGGGCCACGACGACGACGCATTCTATGTTGCGTCGAAATAATCAGCAAATCACTTTTAATAAGCAGCAATTAAATTTGTATGCGAAGATTGGGAAAGAGAATTAATTTCAAAGGGAAGATTTCATTTGTTATTATTAAGCAAGAGGCAGAAATACAAAGAGAAGATTTCATAGGTTATTGTAGAAGGGAAGGGTGCGTAACACAAAAGAGATATAGAGGAGACGGGAAGGTTTCAAGAGATGGCTCTGCCCGTTGAATGCAGTAGTCCAAGACATACTGGTCCCACTCCAGGCCTTACAGTCTGCAATGATATAATTTATAACAGTCACCTTTGGTGTTTCTGGAGGGGACGTTAACCAATACTGGGTACGTGCAGAATGTTGTTAGACCTGTTCTTTTGCCGCTCTTGGAACAGGAAGATGATGTGCTGCTCCTACAGGAGAAAACTCGCTCACACACTGCACATGAAACTCAACTCTGCAAAAACGCGGAGCAACTTCCCTGACCAGCAAGATTTTCACATTTGTCTTCAGTCGAACACGTGTAGGATATGATGTGACGAGAAGTGACTCGTGCTACTCGACAACCAACAACACTTACAGAACTACGTGAACAGGTCGAGCAGACATGGCATAACGTATACCCAGGACGGTATTTGTCATCTTTGTGATGGACTGGATGCCAGAATCTCAGTGCCTGCATTTCCGCCTGTGCAGGCTATATAACGTACTAATATGGATGTTTCAGTATGGGTCGATACCTGGTACTTCAGAACTGCTTGTGCTATTGTTCTGTAAATGTAATCATTTCATACACCCCAAACGCTCAGTTGCAACAATAACTCGTGAGTGAATCAGAAACCTCTGAAAGGGTTTACACTTAACCAATATTTTTCAGCAGAGTATATTGATATTGTATCCCAACTGATCATTAAAAACTGATGATCTAAAGGAGAAAATAAACACAAGTGTATGTATGTAACACCGAATCGTTACTCTAAAATTACTGCAGGAATGGTGTTTTACGTCTACAGCCAGGTCATCGGCATAGCAGTATTTTCTGGACGAAGTGTCAGGTAGCTCAGATAGATATAGGTTAAACAGTAACCAATGACCTGTGTGCATTAGATACACTACTGGCCATTAAAATTGCTACACCACGAAGATAACGTGCTACAGACGCGAAATTTAACCGACAGGAAGAGGATGCTGTAATATGCAAATGATTAGCTTTTCAGAGCGTTTACACAAGGTTGGCGCCGGTGGCGACATCTACAAGGTGCTGACATGAGGAAAGCTTCCAACCTATTTCTCATACACAAACAGCAGTTGACCGGCGCTGCCTGGTGAAACGTTGTTGTGATGCTTCGTGTAAGGAGGAGAAATGCGTACCATCACGTTTCCGACTTTGATAAAGGTCGGATTGTAGTCTATCGCGATTGCGGTTTATCGTATCGCGACATTGCTGCTCACGTTGTTCGAGATCCAATGACTGTTACCAGAATATGGAATCGTTGGGTTCAGGAGGGTAATGCGGAACGCCGTGCTGGATCCCAACGGCCTCGTATCACTAACAGTCGAGATGACAGGCATCTTATCCCCATGGCTGTAACGGATCATGCAGCCACGTCTCGATCCCTGAGTCAACAGATGGGGACGTTTCCAAGACAACAACCATCTGCACGAACAGTTCGACGACGTTTGCAGCAGCATGGACTATGAGCTCGGAGACCATGGCTGCGGTTACTCTTGACGCTGCATCACAGACAGGAGCGCCTGTGATGGTGAACTCAACGACGAACCTGGGTGCACGGATGGCAAAACCTCATTTTTTCGGATGAATCCAGGTTTTGTTTACAGCATCATGATGGTCGCATCCTCGACATCGCGGTGAACGCACATTGGAAGCGTGTATTCGTCACTAGCGTATCACCCGGCGTGATGGTATGGGGTGCCATTGGTTACGCGTCTCGGTCACCTCTTGTTCGCATTGACGGCACTCTGAACAGTGGACGTTACATTTCAGATGTGTTACGATCCGTGGCTCTACCCTTCATTCGATCCCTGCGAAACCCTGCATTTCAGCAGGATAATGCACGACCGCATGTTGCAGATCCAGTAGGGGCCTTTCTGGATACAGAAAATGAATGTTCGACTGCTGCCCCGGCCAGCATATTCTCCAGATCTCTCGCCAACTGAAAACATCTGGTCAATGGTGGCCGAGCAACTGGCTCGTCACAATACGCTAGTCACTACTCTTGATGAACTGTGGTATCGTTTTGAAGCTGCATGGGCAGCTGTACCTGTACACGCCATCCAAGTTCTGTTTGACTCAATGCCCAGGCATATCAAGGCCGTTATTACGGCCAGAGGTGGTTGTTCTGGGTACTGATTTCTCAGAATCTATGCACCCAAATTGCGTGAAAATGTAATCACATGTCAGTTCTAGTATAATATGTTTGTCCAATGAATACCCGTTTTGTCAACTGCAATTGTTCTTGGTGTAGCAATTTTAATGGCCAGTAGTGTAATTACTTCAAAATCTAGAGGCTCCAACCCAGTGTGATAAAAACAGAAGTGTGTTGCTTCCATCTAAATAATCGTTTGGCGAGCGTAAAACTGGAAGTAGGTTTCAGAGGCAAAATTCTTCGTCATAATTGGAACCCAAAATATCTTGCTGTCATCCTTGATCGTGCACTATGCTTCAAACAACACCTTCCTAACTTAGCTCAAAATTGAGGACTCGAAACAACATCCTCCATTAGCTATGCGTTCTACCTGGGGATCTTCGGCAACCACCCTGCCATCTTCAGCTCTGGGCTTGGTGTACGCAAGTGCTGAGTATTGTGCACCTGTTTGGAGGAACACTGATCATACAAGGCTTGTTGATACCCAGCTGAATACGACAATGTGCGTAATTTCTGGCGCAATCAGATCTACTCCAGTTTATTGGCTTCCACTGTTAACCGGTATAATGCCTCCTGATCTACGCAGATGTAATGACCTTATGAGAGAATTCCACAAGATCTACAGGATTTCTAACCTACCCGTGCATAGCGGCCTGCCACTTTTAAATCGTAAGAGACTGAAATCACGCCATCCAACTCTGTGCGATGCTACTGACATGGTTGCTAAGGATTTCAAACCTCTTGAAGAATGGAATGGTCGATGGGAAACAGTGACAGATGTGCTCCTGCATAACATCTTCTCAGGTGCTAAACTTCCAAGTGGATTCTAACTACCACGCAAGACCTGTACTACTCTCAACAGAATCCGTACCGGCCATGGCGGATGCAGGGACGCTCTCTTTAAGCAGAAGAAGCTGCCTGATCCAGCCTGTGACTGCGGGGCTTGTACCATATTGTTCACCGCATTGTCACTGAATGCAGGATTCGAGTCCATCACGGCGCCGAAGAGGACTTCGTGCTAGGAACTCCAGATGCAGTGCGCTGGATTGAAGGACTGGATATTCAGCTGTAAAGACAAACTTAAGATTCTTGTGTGTCAATATGTGCATATGTATACGTAATTTAATTTCATGATGTGTCTGTATTATCCATACGCTAAATAAAATACTGTTGGAGTATAAAAGAAAATGTCGAGTCACGGTTTGGCATTTAGTTTTAATATGGAAGGCTGTACCAAAACAGCATACACTTCATTGCTGCATTTTGGAAACAATTTTCATTTTTTATTTTTAGGGTTCCGTACTTCAATCGGTAAAAACGGAACCCTTATAGAATCACTTTGTTGTCTGGTTTTGTGTGTGTCTGTAAGTCTGACTGTTGAAAACCCTTTTCCTCTGAACTTGGTATTTATGTCACATTCTAAGGATTATGGTCCCTTGGTGGTGCAAAACATTTAAGCCTGGGGCAAGGATATCAAAAAATACGGCCATTTATGTCTCTTATTTCGATACTCGCAAACTCACTCACTAAAACCTGAATGGTACTTCCCGTTGACCTAGACTCACGAAATTTGTCAAGAAGCAAGATTTCACCAAAAAAATGGTTCAGATGGCTCTGAGCACTATGGGACTTAACATCTGTGGTCATCAGTCCCCTAGACCTTAGAACTACTTAAACCTAACTAACCTAAGGACATCACACACATCCATGCCCGAGGCAGGATTCGAACCTGCGACACACGCGGTTCCAGACTGAAGCGCCTAGAACCGTACGGCCACACCGGCCGGCCGGCAAGTTTTCACGGTAAAGCGGAAGACAAAAATCAGAGAATGGTTAATTTGTAATTATATCATGCAAAAAATATTTATTTTTTGTTTGGTTTCTAACTTCAAATTTATGAAGTTTCAGTTCGAAGGCTGTACGGTCCAGAATCGATATGACTATCAGGCAAATCTCACCAACGCACCAGGCTAAAGGCACCCGTCTAGTAAACCACTGCGTCCTCTTGCGTAAAGAATTCCGTAACTGCCTGTTCCAGATTCTTGTCCAGCTGGAATCGACGACCCTTCAAGGCCTTTCTCATGGAATCGAAGTCCTGATAGCCGCATATTCTCCTATTTGAGCTGGCGTATCCTCAGCGCTACGACATTTGCGGTACGGGGACGTGCATTACCACGAAGCAGCAGCATGTTCTGTCGCAGTTTTCCCAGACATTTCGCCTTAATCGCACGGTCTTGACTTTCCGATGGATGTATACCGGCCTTCGTCCTTCGACAGCGAAGAAAAAATAGTAGCGCGTTGGTCGTGCGTGCTTGGTTGCAGTTAGAAATAACGTTATACCGCATGCTGATGCCCCACTAACTCCTTTCCTACATGTCAGTGCTTGTACACCTGCATCGGCGTCGCACTATGCTGCATATACGCTGCAGCAACGTGCTCAGACGGAAAGATTTTGATCGCACCTTACGAAATTAAAACATCTTCGACAGTCTAGGAATTCCCGGGACCGATGTTTTGCCATTACCAATGTCAGTAACAGGCAAAAATCATCGTGATTCTTGATTCCCGGGCTGGATGAGATGCCTAGGTACGTAAATAAATCTGTACGGAATCCTCAGAGTGCGAGTTATACTCGCACTTGGCCAAATTACTTATTTATTTTTATTTGCGGTCTTCGGAGATGATCCATTCAGACAGTCTCCGACGCTGCAAAAATTCTATAACATTTATTTTGATAAATACAGCACACATTCAGTCATACACATGCGCACACCCATGGCTCTCACTCCAGGCATGTGACAGACATTTGCATAATGTTGTGAATATTTCAATTAAATCATAATTTTTCTCAGCCGCTAAAATGTGTATGTTTATACGAGGTGCATTCAACTTCTAAGGCCTCCGTTTTTTTTTTCTCCGGACTGGAAATGAGGCTGCGTTCATTGTCAATACGTCCCAGAGATGGCAGCACCGTACGGCAGATGGAATTTTACCGCCAGCGGCGAGAATGAGAACTGTTTTAAATACTTAAAATGGCGACGTTTTTCTTACTTGAACAGCGTGCAATCATTCGTTTTCTGAATTTGTGTGGTGTGAAACCAATTGAAATTCATCGACAGTTGAAGGAAGCATGTGTCGATGGAGTTATGGATGTGTCGAAAGTGCCTTCATGGGTGCGACAGTTTAATAAAGGCAGAACATCGTGTGACAACAAACCGAAACAACCTCGGGCTCGCACAAGCTGGTCTGACGACATGATTGAGAAAGTGGAAAGAATTGTTTTGGGGGATCGCCGAATGACTGTTGAACAGATCGCCTCCAGAGTTGGCATTTCTGTGGGTTCTGTGCACACAATCCTGCATGACGACCTGAAAATGCGAAAAGTGTCATCCAGGTGGGTGCCACGAATGCTGACAGACGACCACATGGCTGCCCGTGTGGCATGTTGCCAAGCAATGTTGACGTGCAACGACAGCATGAATGGGACTTTGTTTTCGTCGGTTGTGACAATGGATGAGACGTGGATGCCATTTTTCAATCCAGAAACAAAGCGCCAGTCAGCTCAATGGAAGCACACAGATTCACCGCCACCAAAAAAATTTCGGGTAACCGCCAGTGCTGAAAAAATGATGGTGTCCATGTTCTGGGACAGCGTGGGCGTAATCCTTACCCATTGCGTTCCAAAGGGCACTACGGTAACAGGTGCATCCTACGAAAATGTTTTGAAGAACAAATTCCTTCCTGCACTGGTAGAAAAACGTCCGGGAAGGGCTGCGCGTGTGCTGTTTCACCAAGACAACGCACCCGCAAATCGAGCTAACGTTACGCAACAGTTTCTTCGTGATAACAACTTTGAAGTGATTCCTCATGCTCACTACTCACCTGACCTGGCTCCTAGTGACTTTTGGCTTTTTCCAACAATGAAAGACACTCTCCGTGGCCGCACATTCACCAGCCGTGCTGCTATTGCCTGAGCGATTTTCCAGTGGTCAAAACAGATTCCTAAAGAAGCCTTCGCCGCTACCATGGAATCATGGCGTCAGCGTTGTGAAAAATGTGTACGTCTGCAGGGCGATTACGTCGAGAAGTAACGCCAGTTTCATCGATTTCGGGTGAGTAGTTAATTAGAAAAAAAAATCGGAGGCCTTAGAACTTGAATGCACCTATTATAGCGAGCCGTCATTCGTTGTACACATTGTCTCTATCCTCGTAGGAAGTTGTTATTCACGAAGCACTATACACTGTACTAAACTGGTTGTCGTGTGCTCCCGCAGTACGTAGCCGGCTGAGAGGTGGTCGTACTCCTCCTCCGTGTCACAATCAGACAGCTCTGAGTCGGTCAGTTGAAGCCGTTAAGCCGTCGCCACACGGACCGTGCAGGCGAACGTTGAGTGTTGGGCGTGCCGAGTTTCTGACGTCATAGCGTGGAATAGCACGTTCGGGAGTCTCTCCGGGCGTGTAGAGCAATATCTAGCATGTCAGATATTCTGAGCGTGCGTCTGACGGTTGACCAATGAGATGGCCCACCTACGTCACACGCACGCCGTCTCCCTTCAGTACAGAGTTGTAAGGTGCCATATTGGCATTCATTGCAAGCCTGTACGTATATATGCCGTTTCTGGGAACCAGAAAATTGAGAATCACTGGAGAACCCGTTGTTAGTTGTGAGATTCGTTCCAATAAAATAATGAGAAACACCATATTCGTGGCAAAAGAATTATTGTAACTTGCGTATTATGAGAGTATGCTATTTGAAGGCAGTGACACACTGAAGATCCACTCAAAACGCATTGTTCTTGGTACAATTTGTTATAATTAAATTTCAATTAGTAACATATCTACGGTAAAGGTTTTCAGCATGTGCTAACATTCTGTGATTGAGTGCCGCAGGTATGCTGTTGGTATAGCGAAGTGAGAAGCGTCCCTAACCCGTTTGAAATAGCATGTTCAGGCAGTGGTTCGCAACTCGACGTTTTCAAATTTATTTCCTACTTTGCGGTTTTATTTATTTCTGATACTTTATTATTAGTTTAATATAAGTGTATACTATAATATTTAATGTTATGTAAACATGTTCGATTGGCTCAATCTATAGGACAGCTTGCGCTACTTGTATATAGATATTTTGTTCCTTTTTCTTTTACGCTTCGTAATTCACATGTCGCAAAGATTCTGCTACTGTGTAGGAACAGTGATCAAGTAAGGCTGACCATGGGGTTTTACTAAAATGTGGGAATGGTGAAATAATGTTTATCTTATGTGGAGAAGTATTGAAAATTTGTATCGCAGTGTTTGTAATGAAAATTTTATAAGCCTGTGTCCTTATTGATTGGACATGGTACTTTCCTTTTGATGGACGATGGAGGAAATGTGCGTTTTAGCATAACTAACATGGGAATTCTATGCGCTCCCGTTTCGTAAGCGGTGTGATTTACAAACTAGAAACATCCCGCAACTGCTACTGGAGTGCGTTGTGATCGCGTATACCACGTTGGGGCCCACGTACCATATGCACAAGTCGCATCGTTCCTGAGCGTTAAGCAGCACGTTGAACTCGGCACGCTCAACAGCACGGTCCGTGTGCCGACGGCTTTAGAGTTGCTGTCGGAACCGTCATTGGTTAAAGCGTATGCGGAACATGGTGACCAGGAACTTTTTGTAGTACATACCAGAAGAGTTCGACGTTCATACAGCAACTCTTGGTTGTACACATGCATAATGTCTTATTCTGTGTTGCTCCACAATGTTCCGATCCTCTTCCGCACATCTTGGGGACGGTCGGTTTAACGAACATGTACATACATCCTTGTCCCATGATTTATGGCTCTCTTAGCTAGAGCGTCGACGGTTTCTTTGTCCTTGATACCGAAGTGCCCCTTAACAATCTTCATCCCGTGGCTAAGCCATTCTTCTGAAATACACTTTTTCCCAGGAATGGTAGTCCAGCGAGGTAAGGAGAAGAGCTTCTGGGACGTTCATAAGGCGATAAATAGAAAATGGTGGATGTGAGGGTGGGTGGGAGCCGGACATGGATAGGTCTGTAAGTAAGAGGAAATAAAGTTCCATACAAGAGTTCCGGTCTGTAATATTATTGGATTTCAGATACTTTGCATATGAGATAAATAAAAAATAAAAAGACAGCCAAAGATCTGTAGTTCGTAAAAATGCTAAGCATCACAGTGCGAGAGTAAAGAGATGAAATATTTTTATAATGTGCGCCTATACCAAGACGCACGTCCAGTGTTTGAATATAAATAAACACTATAATCCGCTGGGCGCAGACATTTAAAATCATAGCCGCAGCGCTTGATAGCAAGAAACTGCGGAACAGAAGAAAGAACAATCTATCTTTTGTTCAGAAATATTCTAGAGACTTCATTATTCCTTGTACTTCCGGTCGCCGACCTGTTAAGACGTACTACATAGCAATGCTACAAGTTGTACTTTTATTTTGTGTAAAATTTATGTGAAACGACGAACAAATGTTTCGGTAACTCGGGTGAAGATATAATGTACTTGCGCACACGCAAGGACATTTAATTTTAGGAAGGAACAGACTGACAGAGCAGCGATTATTGGACTGCACCATGCACAAAAGAAACATCAGATGTAAGTCATGTATTTATTGTGTATTTGTCAAGGTTTAGAAGTTTAAAGCCAATTTGTTCAAAATATGTTAATATTTTACGACGCAGTAATTTTCTTCATATTCTTTTCTTTCACTAACCAAAAATGATGTTCAAATTGTATATGAGCTTTGTTACAGGCTCGCTCTTTATCGCGGTGTCTCGATTGTATTTGGGAGACCACTAATGTTTTCAACTCCCGATCTGTTAATCTTTCTCTTACAAAATTCCACTAATTTGCTTTCATTTCCATTTTTACATTCAAATGGGCCCCTTAGGTATTTTCATCGAAGATTCTGATTGCGTGAAGGCAATCCGGGTCAAAAGGTCAGTTAAGAAAACCCCTTAGATTAATCGATCTGAACACAAACGGGAACCGACGCATCGGTGATCAATTAATAATCTCTCTCTCTTTTCAAATCGTAGTGAAAAACGGCCACAAAGGATAGCCATAAGTACGCAATCTCGTGTCAGGTTGCATTTTGCCAGTAAGTATCAGCAACCAACAGTGGCAGCATCACTATCATTATTTACTGCTATTACTTATACAGAATAAGCAAGTTCCTAACTCTAGAGGTCCAACTCGTAGTTCAGATATGCCAGGGCTTTACATAGCGCTCGCACGGCAGGTTGCAACGTTTCCACCTGCTACAAATTATCAGCTAAAATTATGATACTGTGAAACGATCGTTTCATCTACCCCTCGGAGCTTCCGGGGCGTCGCAAGAAAACACTCGCGTTCTGGGCCAGAGCCACGCGGAGCACGAGATAAATCACACGACGTATTACTCCGTAGACTTCCTCGGAGAAGTTGCGGATTATTCTGTTAACTGTTACACACACACACACACACACACACACGCCTTCTTCTTCTTCTTAACTTCAAGATAAAAAGGCTCTTGTATCTGTTCCATCTTCACTTTCCGCACCACCTCGTTATGGGTCTTCCTGTTGGCTGGCAAAGCATTATGTGGCGTGAGATTATCTCTACACTCATTGTTTGTAGGTGATGTTTCTGAAACATTTTATTTTCTTCTGTCTTTGCATTCATATTATAAATGTCTAGTTGGTTCTTTCTATTTACACGGTCTTCCTCACTAACACCTCTAACTTTCCTGGGAAGTATTATTTCACCTTGAACGTCTCTTCGGGTTTGCTGCCGGATCCTAAACTCGATGCAGTATTTCGGCGATCCAACTGTTCGCCATCTTCTGCAGAACGCTGCTTCTGCTGACGAGTAACGCTGAGAACTGATACCAGACTGCAAACCGACATCCTATATAGTCCTCCGCATGAGCCGCCCCCCGCAGTATCTGCTCTCCAAGACTGCCGCCTTCGAAGAATACCGGCGGCTACGATATATCGCACTCTGAGACGATTTTGGAACACTCGGACTGGTCGCACCGAAGAACGTTCTGTTTTGATGCGGGAAAGTACAGGATTCCACGTCCTGCTAAGAGGAAACCCATTGTCTCTATTAATTAAACTACCTGCCAACCTTATTTCAATTGCCTCTTCGTTGACGCTGTTGCAAAAACGGGAAGTGTTGGGAACTATCACAGTTTCGTCAAGGTTCATACCGTGACCCCTCGTTTAAGCAATGTTCTGCTACCGCCGAATTTTCCGGCTGTTGTAGCCTCGTATGGCGGCGATGTTTCACGCACCTGTCATGAATGTGCGAATCGAAAGGCCGATGTAAGCCTTCCCACGTTGACACGGAAATCTGTATATACGGGTCTTCCTAACCCCAGTCATCTTTCACAGATCCGAGTGGTGCGCTGATCTTGGAAGGTGGATGGAACACACTCTTGATGTTAAAATTGTTTGAAATTCTTCTAATCTTAAACAATATGCCAACTGCATAAGGAATGAAGGCCACTGATCTGTGCTCATCTTCACTGTGATAGTTGCCAACACTTCCGCTTTTTGCAACAGTGACTATAAAGAGGCAGTTGAAATTAGGTTGTGTGGCGAGTGTGTGTGTGTGTGTGTGTGTGTGTCGGCGATGGAAATCGATGTTCAAGTCTGGTTGACACAGGTCGGCGTCCGTCGAACGCCACAACTCCGATCTGTAACTGTTAAAATAAACTAATCGCTTTGTTTCGTTGGTTTCAGATACATCTCCCTTTAACAGATATCCGCGTATGTAGCAGCACGCCGAAATGTATAAGCGGCTCGCGCCTGCAATTGAAGCAATGGTGTTCGAAGGATGTCTCTTCTTTACTGCTACACACAGCGATTGCACTACTCGGTACCGCAACAGCTCCCTTTATCTGTCATTCAGGGAACTGAAACTACTATTTAAATCAGCAATTCTGACATTGACTACAGCTTCCGACAACACGGCGTACCTGTGAATTTTTCATGATTGCTTGTATACGTATCCTACCCAGGTCTATTTGTAGAGTTTATGCCGGCGTCCGGTACATAGCTGTGTCCTTCAGTGTTCGTGACAATGACAGATCACGTCGACTAAGTCCCAGAATTGATTAAATATCACACGAGTTACTTTTCCCTCGCGTATAATATATGTTCCGTTGTCTTGCTAAATGGTAAATGTTCCATCACATTTCTTCAGAATTTTGACTAATACGTCAAGACGATACTTGAAAAACTTTAAAATTCCAGATCGGTCTGAAACAATCTAATATCGGTCAATAAGTGTGCTTCCATCGCGACGTCTATAAGAGAGCGAATTAACATCTCCATTGAAGTTTTTCATTGTAGTCGCAGCGAACTTATAGCTCGATGCGGCTACAACTCTTTTCTTGAATAAATGTTATCTCTGATAGCTTTATCTCGTCCGGGTTTTAATCTTCGTAAAACATATATTTTGTGTTCTTTACTTAGAGTTTCATGCGTCGTAGATTAAGTGATCATCTGATAGTCTTTCATTTAGTTCTTTCCGTTGAATATATGTTGCTAGTTCCCTAGTATTTCTGTTGGAGAAACTTTCAATAATGTTAATATTTTGTTGCAAGTAGTTACCGTCAAGGTAGGGATAACTAATTTTTATATCCTTTGCTGTCAAAAGTGATATCATTAGGGGTTCTATACGTGGGGTGTTATAGTTGGCGGATAATTTAATTAATAGAGACAATGTGTTTCCTCTTAGCAGGACGTGGAATCCTGTACTATTCCGCATCGATACAGAACGTTCTTCGGTGCGGACAGTCCGAGTGTTCGAAAATTGTCTCTGAGTGCGATATATCGTCGTCGCCGGTGTTCGACGGCTGCCCAGTCTTGGAGGGCAGCAACTGAGAGAGGCGGCGCAAGCACCGTGTACGGTACGGAGGCCTATATAGGACGTCGATTTGCGGTCTGGCATCAGTTCCCCGCGAGACTCATCAGCAGAGGCAGCGTTCTGCAGAAGATGGCGAACATATGGATCGCCGAAATACTGAATCGAGTTGATTTTAGGATCCGGCAGCAAGCCCGAAGAGACTTTCAAGACTTATTACGCCGGGAAAGCCTGCGAGATCAAATTATTTTGGCTGCTTGTAATTTACTTTTCTACGTTTTTAAGGGACCCTTGACTCTCTTTGTGTATATCAGTACAGGTGTAGCCATGTTTTCATCCGAATATTGTTTTGGAATGTTATGTTTATCATTATGCATACTGACTGATATCTGTTAAGCTCATTTTCTACGTCGTCTTCCATATCATGCCTTATATCATATGCCAACAAACTGAAGCTGGATACCTGCTCAGTAGCGTATAATCTACTTTTGTTTTCTAGTGGGTGGGGTATTTCCCATCAGCAGCCGTGATTTTAGTTTTCCTAGTTGATATACGAAGGTTAAATTCTCTTTTGCCTAACTAATGTAGTTTACACCGAATTTTTGTAGCTCATCTTCAATATCTTCCAAAACTGTTACGTCATCTCCATGCATAAGGATGTTAATATACACACATCATAAAAAGTTTTTCACACCTCGGTTCTGAGAGTTCTATACAGAAAATTGGAATAAAGATCAACATAATTATCGTTCCCGTCCTTTTTATTGCTCAAGAAAACCACACATGTTGTACCACCATACAGCGGACCTTCAGAGGTGTTGGTCCAGATTGCTGTAGAAACCGGTACATCTAATACCCAGTAGCACGTCCTCTTGCATTGATGAATGCCTGTATTCGTCGTGACATACTGTCCACACGTTCATCAAGACACTGTTGGTCCATATTGTCCCACTTTTCGACGGCGATTTGGCGTAGATCCCTCAGAGTGGTTGGTGGGTCAGGTCGTCCATAAATAGCGCATTTCAATCTATTCCAGGCATGTTCAATAAGGTTCATGTCTGGAGAACATGCTAGCCACTCTCGTCAAACGATGTCGTTATCCTGAAGGAAGTCATTCACAAGATGTGCACGATGCGGTCGTGAATTGTCGTCCATGAAGACGAATGCCTCACAAATATTCTGCGATATGGCTGCACTATCGGCCCATTTCAATCTATTCCAGGCATGTTCAATAGGGTTCATGTCTGGAGAACATGCTAGCCACTCTCGTCAAACGATGTCGTTATCCTGAAGGAAGTCATTCACAAGATGTGCACGATGCGGGCGTGAACTGTCGTCCATGAAGACGAATGACTCACAAATATTCTGCGATATGGCTGCACTATCGGTCGTAGGATGGCATTCACATATCGTACAGCCGTTACGGCGCCTTCCATGACCACCAGCGGCGTACTTAGGCCCCACATAATTCCACCCCAAAACAGCAGGGAACCTCCACCTTGCTGCACTCACTAGACAGTGTGTCTAAGGCGTTCATCCTGACCCAGTTGCCTTCAAAGATGTCTCAGATGATTGTCTGGTCGCAGTCATATGCGAAATTCATCGGTGAAGAGAATGTAATGCCAATCCTGAGCGGTCCACTCGGCATGTTGTTGGGCCCATCTGGACCGGGCTGCATGGTGTCGTGGTTGCAAAGATGGACCTCGCCAAGGACGTCGGGAGTGAAGTTGCGCATCATGCAGTCTATTGCGCAAAGTTTGAGTCGTAACACGACGTCCTGTGGCTGCATCAAAAGCATTATTCAACATGGAGCCGTTGCTATCAGGATTCCTCCGAGCCATAGTGCCTAGGTAGCGGTCATCCGCTGCAGTAGTAGCCCTTGGACAGCCTGAGTGAAGTATGTCATCGACAGTTCCCGTCTCTCTGTATCTTCTCCATGTCCGAACGACATCGGTTTAATTCACTCCGAGACACCTGGACACTTCCCTTGCTGAGAGCTCCTTCTGGCCCAAAGTAACAATGCGGACGTTATCGAACCGCGGTATTGACCGTCTAGGCATGGCTGAACTGCAGACAACACGAGCCGTGTACCTCTTTTCTGGTGGAATGACTGGAACTGATCGGCTGTCGGTCCCCTTCTGTCTAATGATCGCTGTTCATGCATGGTTGTTTACATCTTTGGGCGGGTTTAGTGACATTTCTGAACAGCCAAAGGGACTGTGTCTGTGATACAATATCCACAGTCAACGTCTATCTTCAGGAGTTGTGGGAACCGGGGTGATGCAGAATTTTTTTCGTGTGTTTATTTGTTTGCATTAATCAGTATATCCGGATTTACTTCCTTCTCCGTATTATCATGCTAAATAATGGTCATTATCCTCACTTTTACCTTCTAGACAGGGTTAAAATACAAACTTCTTCCGTACTACTAATCAACACCGTTTTAAAAGACACTCAGATCCAATCGATGGATTGGAAAACGAGCACTGCAGATCTATCGTTTTCTGCCATTCTCCATAAACGTAATAGCGCACGAGGGAGAGAGAGAGAGAGAGAGAGAGGAGGAGAAGAAGAAAAACCCACACAAAATCTTCACACGTGGAAACGTGAACAAATTGCATTTGTCTTCTTTAAGACCCTGTTAAGTTTGTCTCATTGTTATCAAATACTACCTCTAACTATCTGATGCATCTGATGTCTCTACGTTCTAATTTGCTGCTGCTCGCATATGATGTCACACCCATTCTCACAAAAACCGGCAGACCGCTGAGCCATCCATACCCACGACAAGAAGTGCACTTGGGGCTCTTTCAGTTTTCCATAGTAGAAGAACACTATTGGTCATTTAGGATCAGTTACTACCGACCTGACACAAGCAACCAAGAAACCTTTACCACCGCTACTCTGGGCCCAGGGACTTCAAACAGGCCGCGAGGAAAGCCGGGTCACTGCGTGCTTCACGAGCTGCCAGAATCGTCCCAGACCTGTAGTCCAGGCCACCTTCGCAGCTGACTGTAGGCACTTGAACTGGCTATTTATTACTAAGACTCAAGGTACTTGCTGTAGGACGCTGTTAACCCTCGAAAGCACCCTTTCATGTAAATTATCTCTAACATCTAGCTTACTTTCATTTAGTCTAGCTCGTTGCACATCTGTTACGACAAGCTTCGATAGGTTGAAGAGCATGTCTTTAGGAACAAATCGAGTATAGGAACCCGTGTCTGCACACTACAGAGCCCCTGCCACTGCACCGTCCTTCGGCAACAACTTTTTACGCTGAGGGGCAGTAGGCGGAACGACTCACATTGTTATTTGTTACTCAACAATCGCGAATAATTGCCACGACCGCCAGTGGAGAAGCTGGCACCAGCTACCACGTTGACTCCTATGAATACAGTGCTCCGTTGCCTTGGTAGATGATGGTTTCGGATCCGGGATTCATATACCGGAAAACATTGTAGATTTTAGAGGCATGCAGGAGAAAAATAAACTGTGGCTGGAAACCGGTGTCCGAAACGCCATCCATTGAATTCATACAAGACAAGGTTTGTCTACATAGCAGCTAGCTCCATCTTGTAAGTTGGCGATAGTGGTAATCAGTCGCGATCACCAAATAGCTAAGAACATTGCTAGACATTCCACCTATGGTCCGTCAGTGTCGAAGTCACGTATGCTGCCGTATGGGTGGCCCATTGACGGGTACCAGGACCTGTAGCGTCGTTGGCTAACGTTCCTAGACACGGGTTCCTATTCTCAGTTTGTTTCTCGAGACACCCACTACCGTCCCTCGAAGTCTGCCACAACATTTATGGGATACCTGCATATTTCCTTGCTGAGGGAAGGATTGCGTAGGGAACCACCTCATTATTG
The DNA here is from genome assembly GCF_023864275.1 of Schistocerca cancellata. Lineage (NCBI taxonomy): Eukaryota > Metazoa > Arthropoda > Insecta > Orthoptera > Acrididae > Schistocerca > Schistocerca cancellata. The sequence continues at coordinate 595,783,125 of NC_064630.1, read as the reverse complement.
ATTTTTGTTTTTGCATTTCATGTCAACCTGTCTTATCCCTTTTCCATAATCACCATAGTGAATACGCTCTGCAATTTGTGGATGTGTGGGAAAAACTGGATGTGCACACGATCCCATAAATGATCAGGGTAGTTTTTCTTACTTCTCTTTGTGGAATGTTAACAACTTTCCGTTCAATCATGTTCCAAACCTGGCTTGTGGTCTGAGGTGGCCGCGGACAAAGATGTCTCGGTCTTTTTAAAAAGAACACCTCACGATTAGGCAGGCAAATCGAAGTGTCAAGTCATGGAAATTTCCGCGGAGGCCTGTTCAAAAATGTTTCTGGTACACTCGTGTGGGGGCAGGGCTTTCCGTCCTTGTGTTAAAATCCTCACGGTTTGGTAAGCGCCTGACGCCTCCCAAGGAGTTTAGCGACTGGCCAGCCACCACACCCACCCTGTGAAGTCACGCCAGCAAAAGGCGTCCAACGAGTGTATCCGAAAAATTTTGCAGATACGCTCTTCCCAGTGGTGGTGAGGTGAGTGGAGAGTGCTCATAGAAGTGCACTTAATGTAAGTTCAGTTTTTGTTGGGATCCATTAGGTTGTTTACTTGTTTGTTTGTGTGTGACGCCATAAACAGCGCGGCCAAAAGGCGCGGGTATTTATTTGTTTATTTGCAGCGTCCTCCATTGCAACTGTTTGCAATACTACCTGTATGCACTGTGTGTGTGTGTGTGTGTGTGTGTTTGCATGTGTATGAAATTTAGTGTAATGTTTTTGTTGTATGATGATGATGACGATGACGATGATGAACACGAGAGAAGGGAGAGGGTGAAAGCCGGTGCTGGCACGTAGCCTACCCCTCGCTAATACCACCAAGGGGGCCGCCAAGTTTAACGTCGCCATCAAATGGACGGATCACCATCAACAGTGTACCACGCCCTCCTTTCATGAGACACTGCGGAGAGGTTTGATATCTAACCCAGTACGTCGGCACAAAGTCTTCTGATCAGGAACTTTACGCCACCTCCCCCACTCCCTTGCCGGACAAATACTGGCAATTAACATTTTTTCCACCACCAGAATTCGAACCAGCTATACCAGTGGGTCAAGCAGCACCGCAAAAGCGTGCGTTAGCGACCTGGCCACAGAGGCTGGTGGATCCAGTAGTTATTTCACTTTTCAGTGAAGGTGACCACCACGTTTACTTAAATTTGCAATCAAGAGAGTTAACGCCATTTGACATCTTGCCACGTGAATAGGCACTTAGATCCGTTGTTTTCCTGTTTTAAAGACATGAATACGATCTCTGTATGAAATAATCATTCTAATAATCAATAAAATCTTTTCTCGCTAACTAGAAAGAATATCAAGATCTATATCCAGATGTATATGTGTGCCGAATTTATCAGTTTTACCATGTTTCTGACGCAGTGTCCACCCGAAGTAGAACTATATCACTGCATCCTGCTCAAGATCTTGATCGGGATGGGTACTTACAAGCCAGAGAACGTGTTAACGCGCTTGAATTGCCCGGAATCATTAAAAATCTAGTCAACATGGGATGCATCAGTAGTAATTGTGCACGCTGCCGTGTCAGTCGTGTGTCACCTCCTCTCAGCTCGTGTGACTATCCTGTGCTCCGAGTTTCGGAGCTTATTACATTTACAAGACTATCTGCATTTTGACATCTTCATATAAGGATCCCTTGCTGATATAAAAATGTTACTAAGGTCTGCTGGAAACCCAGTTCACTCTTAAGGGAATTATATTAATAAGTTTGTCTTGTTTTCACATACGATGTATTGTAAGTAGGCTGTTTATGTTTTCTTATTGGCAACGTTACGTAGCGCTCTGTATGAAAATAACTGGCTGTGCTGTGTGCAGTCTGTGGCTAGTTTGCATTGTTGTCTGCCATTGTAGTGTTGGGCAGCTGGATGTGAACAGCGCGTAGCGTTGCGCAGTTGGAGGTGAGCCGCCAGCAGTGGTGGATGTGGGGAGAGAAATGGCGGAGTTTTGAAATTTGTAAAAATGGATGTTATGAACTGCTGTATATATTATGACTTTTGATCACTATTGAGGTAAATACATTGTTTGTTCTTTATTAAAATCTTTCATTTGCTAACTATGCCTATTAGTAGTTAGTGCCTTCCGTAGTTTGAATCTTTTATTTAGCTGGCAGTAGTGGCGTTCGCTGTATTGCAGTAGTTCGAGTAACCAAGATTTTTGGTGAGGTAAGTGATTTGTGAAAGGTATAGGTTAATGTTAGTCAGGGCCATTCTTTTGTAGGGATTTTTGAAAGTCAGATTGCGTTGCGCTAAAAATATTGTGTGTCACTTTAGTGAATGTTTGAGTACGTTCAGTTTTGCTCAGCTGTTTGAAAAGCAAATAATGTAAGAGGTTTATCAGCACAGTAATTCTAAAATTGTTCTAAGGGGACGTTTCAGTATGAATTCTTGCGAGTTAATAAGTTACTGTCTCATATATATATATATATATATATATATATATATATATATATATATATATATATATATATATATTCCACATATATATATATATATTCCACATTTCGTCTCACCTCTGTTTGATTTCCGCAATATTCGTTCTTCCCCTGTGAACTACTGATGGAAAGAGCCGTGTTTGCGACAAGTAATATGAAAGTTTGCTGAAAACCGTTACCTGAATCGTCATACTGAAGTCTCAATATTAATTTCCATTACATTTTCTTTTTTAAATAATTTATTCGGGCAAATATAAGTAAATTTTCATCAAGACCTCACATGTCACTGCACACAGTAGAACTGGGATGTAATAAGACTTTGCATACCGTTGATTGAGGAATAGGATCGGTAGGGTTTAAATACAGAAAAGAAATTAGTACTTCCTATCGAGAAAGAGAAGTCATTATAAGCACAGAAAGCTACCCCTTTTACGTGGTAGTCCTGCTGCAAGATAGAGTGTTTCATTCCCAGTAAGCCACTCCATTTATCCTCTGAGGAGTTTCATTTCCAGTGGGCGTCAGGAAAACACTGGCCACCCCGTGGTGATCACTCCTTTAAAAACAGCAGGGTCGGGTCAGACGTTCACCTTTTAGCTGCGTTGAGGGAACTTCAACATTTTATTTGCCGGAAAGAGGAAAACGGACGGTGTCCATCACAATGGCGACGACAGATGCCAATGGGCGCGGCCTGGAACGGATGTGGTACCACCGCTCACTACCTTTCCATCAAGTAAATAGAAAATTTATGCTCTTACAACGTTGCTCACATGCGCATTAGTGATAATCCGTCATCCAAAAACTGCACTGGCGTAGATCTAATAGAGCTCGTATCTCTCTGTTGTTGTTGTGGCCTTCAATCCCAAGATTGGTTTGGTACAGTTCTCCAGGCTAGTTACCCTGTGCAGGTCACTTCATATCCTTACAACAACTGCAACCTACATCATTCGTGTTATGACGTCAACATGGTGTACAAAGCTAATATGAACGAAAGTAACTTTCGTGTGACGTCTCACTGCCAAATAACATACCTCGACGTAACCTGGACCACACATAGAAAGAACTGCTACAGTACAGTACCCATTTTAACTAAGTACCCAATAAGACGAAGAGAAATGTCACATTTATTCAAATACACAAATTACATTGAAATCACCGCGATTCGTGATGGTCCCCTAGACATTACAAAAGGCGAGACACGGTTATTGTCGGCCGAAGTGGCCGAGCGGTTCTAGGCGCTACAGTCTGGAACCGCGTGACCGCTACGGTCGCAGGTTCGAATCCTGCATCGGGCATGGATGTGTGTGATGTCCTCAGGTTAGTTAGGTTTAAATAGTTCTAAGTTCTAGGGGACTGATGACCTCAGATGTTAAGTCCCATAGTGCTCAGAGCCATTTGAACCACTTGAACACGGTTATTAATAATGTGACTGGTCACCGCGGACGCCAATGCATGCTATACTAAGTGCTCCCATCCTGGCCACAAGAATGGTGAGAAGTTCTTGTTGCGCGGCGTTCCATTCATCTACCATCACGAATGACAACAGCCGGATTGTCATTGGTGCAACTGTACGTGCAGTAAGACGCCCCCGCAAAGGATCCAACACTTGCTCGATGGATTCAAGTCGGAGACCGGGCAAGCCAGTCCTTTCACCCAATTATCCTCTCGTTCCATGAGGTACTCCACCTGCGCAATTCGACATGGTTGTGCATTATCATTCACAAAAATGAAATCTAGGGCGGTTGCATCCTTGATAAGACGCACCTGGGGAAGGGGCATAGTGTCACAATAACACTTACTGTTGAGTGTACGGTGTTCAGATATTTGGAGGTGAGTACACTCAAGCATCATTGTGCCTTCCCACACCATAATACCTGAATACATGTTTAACAATGTTCCTGGATGCTGTATGTGGTCCCACCTCTCGCCATATGAGGATACGTCCAGCAATGTCGCACGTGATCGTTTTGGTGGCCCAGGTGTTGCGGTGTGGGGTTATTTTCAGAGGTGTATTCGGCCCTGACTTCATTTTTCGAGATGAAAAAGCACGACCGCATCGAACAACACAGGTGGAGGAGTTCCTGGAACGAATGGATATTCGGTGAATGTTGTGACGTTCACCAGAGCACTTATATGGAGGGTTGACTCCGTTAAACACGACGCGCAGCAAATGTTTCTTCCTGCATGGATGCCGGAATTGCCGAAGTACAATTCGTATGAAACTTCCTGGCAGATTAAAACTGTGTGACCGACCGAGACTCGAACTCGGGACCTTTGCCTTTCGCGGGCAAGTGCTCTACCATCTGAGCTACCGAAGCACGACTCACGCCGGTACTCACAGCTTTACTTCTGCCAGTACCTCGTCTCTTGTCCTTTCCCCTTTCCACAACCATCCTGTTTCTTCAAACAACCAATACCATCTGCGAATATTTTTGATATTTGGATGTGCGTACTTGCACTGCTGATGAAATATTTTCTGCGCTGTGATGACAGAACGGCAATCATTGACTGGAAGTAGGAAATGCTGAAAGTTAGAAATTTGGACTTCAGGAAAACAGGAAAATCCATGACAGATTCTCAATACAAAATATTTTATTCGAAAAATACAAATGATGATAGTTTCATATCATTTGTAATTTATGGCAGAAAAAGAGTTGGAAAAGTGTTATAGGAAAGTTTTGGAAAAGATTTAAGTGCCATAATGAAATTCCAAGGAGTTACTGAATGTACGCAGCAGCACCGCACTAATTTCTCAACATTGAAAAGGTGCATTATTTTGACATCGCTGACACATTGAGAAACAAAATTCACTGTATTTTTTTCAGTAAAATCGACCATGGCAAATAGGTCCTGCTTTTCTTTCACACTTAATTTGTGGGTCGATCGCAGACGAGGGATATTTCCTAGTATGATAACATCACGCAGTTTGAACCGAAACTTATATTTATGTTTGATTTCATTATGCTGCACAGTACGAAGTTACACTCTAGTTATTCAACCTACTTCACGTTGTGGCTGTTCTTTCTGAGCAATAGCAGTCACTTTGTTTGTTACATACCGTTTTACTTTAATTCTTACCTCAGTATTCTTCTTCCTATATTTAAGCCAATATATAAAAGGTGTAACTAAATACCCTTTACAGACTTTGAGCACTTGGTGTGTGGACCAAGGCGGTGCGGAAGAAATGCCATTTTCCCGCTACACACAAAATACAACACACGTTACTCCCAGTCTCCTGCTGCTTGTCGTCTGGGTCCACTTATACAAGTAGGGCTCGAGGTGACGACCACCAACGCCAGCACAGGTACGGTAACTCCATTCCATGTTCCGCTACACACGAACATCAATCCCTGGTTCTCCAGCAATCGGGCCTGCACGTACATAATACTCTAGTCAATGGCGCCGAAAACGAGGGAGATTTGAACGTGTGATGTAGTGCAGCGGGAAAGCGGTACGTTTTCGACATGAGTTCCTAACTTAACCATCTTGGTCCGCACTATAAGTCCACTACGGCTGTAAAGGAACTTTAGGTAGATCCTGCATACACCAGAATAACGATGGCGGATATCACTGAAACAATCGGTTTTCGGTTATGTCGTTAAAACCGCTCAAAATAACCTGTCTTTCAAATAACCAATTATCAGCTTTTATTCCTATTATTTCCTGTAGTAAACGTAGAAATCGAAGAAAGATTGAAAAAATTTTGACTGACTCAGTTTCAAGATACATGAAATCAAAATATTGAATTAAGTAGGAAAACGAAAGAAAACTTAGTCCATGCATCGTTCACTGTTCTTCTCTAAACGTGAAAAGTGGCTGAATACTAGAAAAAAATCACTGTTTTCTCCTGTTGATGGAAATTGTTTGAAATGCTGCTCAAAAATCATGTAGTCGGGGAACATACCACCATTTCGACATCACGAATAGCACTAAAGGTTAAAAATGAGGCTGAAGAACTTTGTTTGCGTGTTAATTTATCCATTTTCAAAGCCCGCAAGCAGATAAAGGCGTATTATGTACACAGGCAGCTGGTCAGCTACCTACTACTGTTATTGTTGTAGAGCTCTTGATTTATTACTATTACCATAATTTCCTTCCACTTCCATTATTTCATAGAAATGACATACAAGTCTTTAATCTAAAAGTAAATGCACCATTGTACTTCATTGCTATGTAACTTCGTAAAAACATTTCCAGATGAGGGTCGGTGCCGTTCTGCAATAACACGGATGTATGGCGAAGACAGCGAGAAACTACTGTATACACCAGGTGGGACCAAGTGTTGGACACCGCATGTACGCGCATGCTTTAAGCCACGACAAACGGCAACAGCGACTTCATTGTCTCCGCAATGCTGCAGCGATTCTTGTATCATGTGTTCGTTTCTGTTGACAATGATATTAAAATAGCATTGATCGCTTTTCCCATTTTCTATAATGATGCAACATTACAAACCGATGAAGATTTTACGAATAAAAATTGCTCCTGTGATTCTTTAAGTTTTCCTGGCGCACTGAGTATTCTTTGATGTTTCGTGATCGCTGCCGCATTATGTTGACTTCTTGCCACAATATTTCGGCTGGCAGCCGTTCAGCCAGCAGGTGTCCGCCACTGGAGACTGCTAGCTAGTTCACGGTGTCGGCTTTATAGCAACATTGGCGCGGAGACACTTCCACATTGGCGGCCTTCACAGGAGCGTCCTCTATCGAAGTTCGCCGGCTCTCAACCAAACAAGGCCTGGGATCCGCTCTTCTCTTTAATTTCTTCTGAGCGAAAACATTTTATTTACAATGAAACATCTGGCGACATCTGACGTTTGGTTTTAGCTCCGCGAGCTCTCTTTCCGACAGAGGGTGGACATGCAGTTTCTTTATGGATTCACCTGCACGCCACAGATGGGACAGTATTTGCAGAGGGCGAGAACTTCGATAGAGGAGGCTCCTGTGACGGCTTCCGATGCACATGCGTCTCCAAGCTACGAGGGCAGTTCAATAAGTAATGCAACACATTTTTTTTCTCGGCCAATTTTGGTTGAAAAAACCGGAAATTTCTTGTGGAATATTTTCAAATATTCCCGCTTCGTCTCGTATAGTTTCATTGACTTCCGACCGGTGGCAGCGCTGTACGGAGCTGTTAAAATGGCGTCTGTAACGGATGTGCGTTGCAAACAACGGGCAGTGATCAAGTTTCTTTTGGCGGAAAACCAGGGCATCTCAGATATTCATAGGCGCTTGCAGAATGTCTACGGTGATCTGGCAGTGGACAAAAGCACGGTGAGTCGTTGAGCAAAGCGTGTGTCATCATCGCCGCAAGGTCAAGCAAGACTGTCTGATCTCCCGCGTGCGGGCCGGCCGTGCACAGCTGATACCGTGCAGGCATACAGGCCCTCATTTCAAGGTGGCGTAAGGCCGTAGCATTGAATGGAGATTACGTTGAAAAATAGTGTTGTGTAGCTAGAAGATTGGGGAATAACCTGGTGTATTTCAATGCTGAATAAAACAACCCCTGTTTCAGAAAAAAAATGTGCATTACTTATTGAACTGCCCTCGTAATTTTGCTATAAAGTCGACACCGTGAATTGGCCGTCTCCTTCCCCCCTTCCCTCACCTATGGCTCCACTGCGTGGACTACGATTATTGCCTGCCGGATGCAAGCCCTCAAGCGCCTGCAGAATAAGGTGCTTCGGTTGGCCCCTCCCGCCGGCGGTTTGAGTCCTCCCTCGGGCATGGGTTTATGTGCTGTCTTTAGCGTAAGTTAGCTTAAGTTAGTTTAAGTAGTGTGTAAGACTAGGGACCGATGAACTTAGCAGTTTGGTCCCTTACAAATTCACACACATTTGAACATTTTGGTGTCTCGTTGGAGCCTGCATGCCCCTTCCCTCACGAGGGTAGTCACCCTTCACGAGGAAACGGACATGGCCACCCTTAAGATGTCCATGCGAGAGAAGGCAAGGCGCCTCTATGCCAAAGTAGAAGCCCTACGCTGGTTTACAAAACATTGGCACCACGGCACCCGGCACTGGCAACGACAACCATGTTCCTCTCACCATCCCTGAGGACTCCGATTCTGACCACGGTTAACGTTAGCCTTCTTACGTCCACTCATATAGCGTTAGTACTGATTTGACCACTCAATGGGCGTGGACCATCGTAAGCCACCAATATTGATACTTAATGTTGTTCGTCGTTATGTTACCTCTTGCCTGCAACCTGAACTTCTACCATCGAAGGGTGGCATAGGACTTCAAGTCCCACTGCCACACCTTCAAAGTGCACTCCTGTGGTTTTTTTGTAATGACATTACTGTCGAATGGAACAGTTTTACTATCCAGCAACACATTAAGTCCGTGAGCCCCCGGTGAAGCTGTTTTTCAATATCCCACAAAAAAAGCAGTCTCCCCTCCTTCCAATCCTGATCGTGACGCTCAGCCGCACATCATGCTCCAATTTTCTCTTTCCCCCTTCATCCACTTTGCTGACATCTAGTCGCTGCCTGCACTCCTACAGAGCACAATAGTCATACTCATCATTGTACCTTAACCATGACAATTTTTCGAGTGTCACTTCGCATCCCATTACACCATGACATCACTCTCGTTCAAGAGCGACTGTATTTTAACTGTTATATAAAACCGTCAAACGACTTCTAAAACGCTTTAGAATTTTCATGTATATGTGGTTAGAAATCCTCGTTTGCTGTCAGTTGTTTTTACGTAAAAATCGTCACGACCGACCACCTACTTATATTTTACAGAATTATCTCTTATTGTCACCTTTTAAATGTTTAAGTACAGTTTTGTCACCTTTGGGTGGCTTGCCTGCAGCCACATCTCCCCCGGCGGATACCTGAAGATGCCTGAACGGTTGCGAGCCGAAATATTGTGGTCAGAAGTCAACATGATCCAGCTGCAATCCCGAAACCTCACAGAATAAAAACTACTCCTTCTTTAGAAAAGATTTATTATAAAAAGAAAAATTTTACCATCGCTGATATGACTAGTTCCTTTTTTCCTCGGTTATTAATGGAAAATAAAAAAAAATACCTGTTATAGCCGTGATAAAATAAATACGGAAAAATACCTCTTATTCAATAGAGAAGCACCGGTATCGATTTTAAACGATCGGTTTCTCCCATCCCTACACCAGAAGCTACCTTACGGTGAGTGGCGGAGGGTACTTTGTGCACAACTCTCACCTCCCTCTTCCCCCATTCCAACCGCGAATCGTTGTTTCTAATCTTGCGTTTCCTTTCTGTCAAACAGCACTAGGCACAAAGAAAACAAATGCATCGAAGTAAAGTGCACTATTGCTTGTTGGTTGTACGAAAGTGAGAGAGAAACAGTTTCTAACATGTTTACCACTGTTGTCAGGCACGCTTGGCACAGTCACCTTTCTTCACGTCGCTAACAATGGAACTTAACGCATTGTTAAATATAGTCGAGGTATTTTGAAATGTAAGGCTTCTCTGGTACTTCCAACCTATGTCAACTTATTAGTCACGGTATATGCAACGATTTACAGGGGAAAAGGAAAAATTACATTGTTAACACGTCAGCTTTTCCCACTTCCAGTCTTCATGTGAAATTCCATCATGCACGTTGCCTTCTGTATAGGTTCCGCTTATAAATAGAGCCGTTCTACCCCCACAAATTTCTCCTCGAACGGATACGGATCCTCTACACCTCCCGCAAACTTGATCCCCCTCTCCCATCCTTTCCCACCCCCGTCTGCTGCCGCGCCTGTACTCCCACATCCCGTCCGCTCTGCGCCTCTCCACTCTCCATACCCTTGCCCAAGGTGGCTCCCTCCAACTCCCCTTCCCTGATGATACCCTCATCCCCTCCATCTACCCCTCCTACCAACCCCCTGTGTTTTTCCCAAGGGCACCCTCTCTCCCTCCTCTCGTACTCCCTCCCTCCTCTCCTCCCGGGCTTCCCCTACCCCCCCACCTACCTTCCTTCCTCCCCCTCCCTTCATCTCTGCCACTGGCATCTATACTCTTCCCCTCTCCCTCCTCTCCCACCTTTTCCCCTTTGGCAGGTCCCCGGATTCGTACATGAACAGTGAACGTTCGTGCGCTGGAGATCGTCGCCAGTGTTTGTGCGTGCCTTTGTGTTAGTGTTTCAGTGTTTCATCGTTCGTGCTACATCGTTCACGTGTGTCGCTTCTGTCATCTCTGTTTGTGTGCCCGTTCTGCACGTTTTTTATTCGGACACTGCGATTGTGAACGGTTCCATGTATTTTAATTTTGTCTGTCTACAGTTGTTTATCCACCATGTTTGTTTTTCGATGTTTCTTTATGTACCGACTGTCATATCTGTGGCCGAAAAGCGGCGTAAGTTGCCGCTGCCGGCCTACCTGTATAAGGTCTGGAAATAACAATAAAGAAAACAAAATCACACAAATTTCAGAAGTAAGAGAAGGTGCCCTGCGGAAGATAGACGTGGCTATAGTTGTAAATTACCGCTGAAGAATTTCTCTTCCCTCCAGTTTTCTATTCCGAATATAAACTAAATTGTACTCTCATTGCAAAGGCTAATACACTGCTGGCCACTGTAAATGCAAAACCAAGAAAGACAAGAGGTAGCACAACAAAATTTATTTTGTAGATAACATGTTGACCAAGTATCAAATGATTACGTCTGTGACATGTGGTTCCTGCCAGAATCAGTAGCCAGAGTAGCCGCCATTGTTGGAGATCACCGCTGCCACACATCTCGGCATTGAGTCAAAGAGACGTTGAATGTGTTCCTGGGGTACAGCAGCCCAAGCAGCTCCCACACGTTGCCAAAGATCATCTGGTGTGGCAGCTGGGGATGTAATCCGGGTCACTCGTTGAGCAACCATGAACCACATGTTTTCTATCGGCGAAAGATCCGGAGAACGAGCCGGCCAGGGAAGCAATTCAATCTGGTTATTGACGAAGAACCTTTGGACAATGCGTGCCACGTGTGGTCCCCCATTATCCTGTTGAAATATGGCTGTGGCCGAGCCCTGAAGGTAAGGAAGGACAACTGGCTCCAGCATCTCGGATATGTAGCGCCGGCTATTTACAGTACCGGCAATGCGTACTAGAGGCGTGCGAGAATAATATCCAATACCGCCCCATACCATAATATCCGGTGCAAGACCAGTGTGGCGGTGCATAATGCAGCTGTCCAGCATCCTCTCGCCACGGTGTCTCCACACTCGAATCCGACCATCGTGGTGCTGCAGACAGAAGCGTGCCTCGTCAGTAAAGACAACGTCATTCCATTCTGCCGTCCACATCCGTCTGTCATCACACCATTGGCGACGGAGACGTCTGTGGTTCTGCGTCAATGGTAGACGAAGCAATGGACGTCTTGCGGACAGACCACTCTGCTGTAAACGGCGTCGAATGGTACGCGCAGACACTGGATGATGCGTTACAGACGCAATGTGCTGTGCTATGGTTCGGGATGTCACTGAGCGATCCGTCACTGCCATGCGCACAATTTGCCTATCAGCACGTGCAGTGATGCACCGAAGTGAATGCGATCGACCACGTCGGTCCGTCGTACCCTCCTGCATCCAACGGTCACATATCCGCATTGCAGTTGTTTGGTTTCGTGCAACACGACTAGCGATTTCTCTGTATGATAATCCACAATCTCGGTAAGCCACTATCCTTCCTCTGTCGAACTCGGATACTTGATGAAAAGATGTTCGCTGTTGTCTACGAGGCATAACTGATCGTCGTGTGAAACAACCACAAGGTAAACACACGTGCCGAACGTACACTGGTCGAAATCGCGAAGCCTTAAATGGCGCTATGAAGTGGCGCCACAGGCGCGCGTGATGTGCATCTGCGCTGAAATTCTAATCAGTTGCATATCTCATCGCTGCAAACTCAAGGTGTAAATTTCACTTGATTCGGATGCTTCCTTCAGGGTGTTGCATTTACGGTGGCCAGCAGTGTATGTGAACTTGTACTGACCCATTTAGAATTCAGAGAACTCTTACCGCCATGCTGTCTGTAAGAGGGGAGGAAAATCGCGATGCCTCTGAGAGGCTACCCAATTACAGCTCCGGGGTGAGGCGCAGTGCATTCTCGGCAAGGCTGGACGTCAATTTGGAGCGCCATGGAGCGCCGTCGGCGGAGTGACAGTGCACTCAGGGCCCACGGCTCGTCAATAGGGCGCCGATAAGTGAAAGGCCCGTCTCCTGATTAGCCGTAATCAGGCGATCGGCTGCCCGCGGCACCTTGCGCACCACTAATCATAGTCCGGGGACGGCTGCAGCGTCATGCCGGGAAAGTGGGGCGCCGCGGCGGGCAGGTGGGAACACTCACGGCTAATTGTGCACCGCCTGATGAGAACTGATCGGTGGAGGAGCGCCTTGTCCCTGAGGACGAGCCGAAAGACGCACGCCGACTTGGTTCCAGCATCCTATGCGCTTCTAATGGTGAAAAAACTTGTGATGCATATCACGAACAAATATTTCCACTAACACGCTACAACAGTTTATACCTGTATTATGGAGAAGAATGCTGAACCGAAATTATGAGCGGAGTCATGTACCCTAGAATTTATTTATTTATTTTTATTTTGCGTATGGCATCTAAAGAGTAAAATTGCACACACACGATTAATTAATATAATAAAACGAATTACCAATATATTATTAAATGCCAGAATGAGATTTTCACTCTGCAGCGGAGTGTACGCTGAAACTTCCTGGCAGATTCAAACTGTGTGCCGGACCGAGACTCGAAATCGGGACCTTTGCCTTTCGCGGCCAAGTGCTTAAATGAATGATTGCAAACGACCATGTGCGAAAGATTAGGGAGACAGCCACTGCAGCTATTACAAGTCCACATCTAAGCAGGTCACCAACCGAACAGCACGTGGAGTAGCATTCATGATATCCCTCCACTCTCCTTCAAACCTCCTCGCAGGACATTCGAAGATCAGATGAGGGATTGTTTGTTCTTTGTACCACAGTCGCACCGTGGGTCATCAGTGAGTTTGCATTTGCGGAGAATGGCCTTACACCTGCCGTGGTTGGTCCTCACACGATTAAGTCTGCACCAAGTTCTTCTGGGCATTTGCATTCCTTCCACCGCTATCGAAGGACCAAATCAGTGATGAGAGGATGGTGATTATTCAGCGACCAGTATTGCCTCCATTCCCTTGCTATGTCGTACCTTTCTGGGAATCTGAGGACTTCGTTTTCCCATATAGGTTTACTGGATTTTAGGTCGGTAGTTGGTAGATGGTCCAATAATTTTCGGATGGGTATATCTTCAGAGACAGAGGGGTCATTAATTTTCTTCCCTTCTCGGATAGCTGCTTGTTGCTTTCTGAAGGAGGGAGGAGCTATATTGCAAAGGCCATGAAGCCAGGGAAGTGGAGTTGATTGCAAAGTTCCTGAGACAATCCTTATGGTGGTATTGAAAATGGCTCTGAGTACTATGGGACTTAACTTCTAAGGTCATCAGTCCCCTAGAACTTAGAACTACTTAAACCTAACTAACCTAAGGAGATCACACACATCCATGCCCGAGGCAGGATTCGAACCTACGACCGTAGCTGTCACGCGGTTCGAGACTGTAGCGCCTAGAACCGCTCGGCCACCCCGTCCGGCGGTGGTATTGAGCTGGACGTCTATTTTCTTCGTATGTGTGCTCTTGTACCAGACTGGAGCGCAGTATTCTGCCACCGAGTAAACAAGATATTGTGCTGCGGTGCGTAGGGTGTAGCGTGAGCTCCCCAAAAGGTTCCACTCAGCTTTCTTAATATTTTATTTCGATTTTTTATATTTTGACTGGTTATTTCTAGGTGTTTTTATAGGTTAGTAATCGGTCTACAGTGATTTCTAGATATTCTGGTTCAAATGGCTCTGAGCACTATGCGACTTAACTTCTGAGGCCATCAGCCGCCTACAACTTAGAACTAATTCTAATTAAACCTAACTAACCTAAGGACATCACACACATCCATGCCCGAGGCAGGATTCGAACCTGGGACCGTAGCGGTCGCTCGGCTCCAGACTGTAGCGCCTAGAACCGCACGGCCACTCCGGCCGGCCTAGATATTCTGGATGGCTGTTGTGCGTCAATCGCTCATTGCAGAATGTTACTTGTAACTCTCGTCTTGCCTCATGATTGTTGAGTATTGGCTATTTCTTAACCGAGAAGCTGACCCAGATTTCAGGGGGGGATGTACGTAAAATTGGCCAAAAATGCTGAAATATTTTGCCGCCGTGTAGTTCTATAGCACGTTATGGTATTCCTGGCTGTGGCCGCCAGTATTTTATCTTGCTAGAAGCTCGCCTTGATGCAGCTTGATAAACGTGAAGTAGCGTATGGTACAAAAGTGGAGTGAGGTACAAGCAGCAGATGGTACAGTAAGTACTATTCCCATGGGAGAGTCCGCCAATTATACTGAACTTGCTTCTGATTGGTCGGCACTGTGGTATCGATAGCTACGATGCCACAGCGTAGGTGCAAGCTAGTAGGGTGGCACTACAAGAGCGGACGATCTACACCGACGACAGCGCCCTCTAGCCGGCGCTGTGCAGCTCAACGAGCGCCGCTCTACTTTCTCCCCACTTCATCATGTGCAGACGGCCGGGAAAAATCGCTTCAGCTTAGCTTGCTATAGAGACTTTGTATCAGTTACGACGGGTCTAAGACGTCGCACCTACGTGCTCATCTGTGCCAAGTTACGTATTCAGCTGTGTACTTTGTTTTGGACTATAGTAAAACCATTTACTTTCTTGCAGTACCGAAAGCTTCACCTCACCTGCTCCTACTCGCCTCCTACAATCTGCCTATATTACAGATTTCAGGAGCAGACTCACGCGCCTCCTTCCAGGTGGGATACATAAGGCACATCCGGGTGTTAGTCGCCAAAACGCCTAACTTCTCTCATATACACAGGGTGTTTTAAAAGTGGCTGTCAATATTCAGGGGTATAACAGGAATGATCATTCGAAGCAAGAAAATCAAGTAAACCTGCGATCTAAAACGCATACCGTAGGAGCTATGAGCAATTCTTCGATATTGTGAATCAGATATCTTCTACTGCAAGCTCTTCGCTTTCCATATTTTGGTAAGTGGTAGTGTGGACCAAAAAAAGGAAAAAAAAAATTCCAGTAAACATGTGCTCGAAAATGCAGCCGCGTGAGGTGACCGTGCGGTCTCAGGCGCCTTGCCACGGATCGCATGGCTCTCCCTGTCGGAGGTTCAAGTCCTCCCTGGGGCATGGGTGTGTGTGTTGTCCTTGTCCGCAGCTCGTGGTCGTGAGGTAGCGTTCTCACTTCCCGCGCCCGGGTTCCCGGGTTCGATTCCCGGCGGGGTCAGGGATTTTGTCTGCCTCGTGATGACTGGGTGTTGTGTGCTGTCCTTAGGTTAGTTAGGTTTAAGTAGTTCTAAGTTCTAGGGGACTGATGACCATAGATGCTAAGTCCCATAGTGCTCAGAGCCATTTGAACCATTTTTTTGTGTTGTCCTTGGCATAGGTCAGATTAAGTAGTGCGTAAACCTAGGGACCGGTGACCTTAGCAGTTTTGTCCCATGGGAACTTACAATAAATTTCCAATTTTTCTTCGAAAATGCATACCTTAAAAGTTATGGACACTTGTTCATTAGAAGAGTTGTTTTTAAAAAGAGCGAAGACGAGCAAGTGCTCTTAAGTTATGCGTTTTAGGGTACATGTTTACTGTTTTTTTCTTGTTGAAAAGTCCGCACAGTATCGAAGATCAAGAATTCTTCGTAGCTCTGAAGGTATGTGTTTTAGACCCCATGTTTACTTGACTTTTTTGTTTCGAATGATTTTTCCTGTCATATCCTTGAATATTAACCATAACTGCGGAAACACCCTGTATTTTCTCATTATATTTAACCCAATTTTCAGTATGACAAAATGGTTCAGATGGCTCTGAGCTCTACGGGACTTAACTTCTGAGGTCATCAGTCCCCTAGGACTTAGAACTACTTAAACCTAATTAACCTAAGGACAGCACATACATCCATGCCCGAGGCAGGATTCGAACCTGCGACCGTAGCGGTCGAGCGGTTCCAGACTGTATCGCCTAGAACCACTCGGCCTCCCCGGCCGGCTCAGTACGACAATCACTCATGGTTACCCTACGAGTCTTCCATTTTTGCTTGTTAAATATCACTAGTTTTGAGAAACATAAGAGTAACGATATTACAACCAAAGTGCTTCGGACACCTGCAGGTCGCTTTGGCGCGCCTGGGAGACGAAGTACTTCGGCTGTGTAAGTCACTCTGTTTCCGGTGTTCTTCAGACCGACATGTCGTACTCTATATCGGAAGTTGTCAAGTTACCGTACTATTCAGAAAGCTATGTCGAATGTTATAGAAGACAGTGTAAAAAGTGATATTTTAAAATATAAACAAACACAATACATTAATGAGAGGGTTCGCCTACCATCATTGTCATTACTACAGATCTTGCCCTCTGTAGATACAGAGAAGACTAACTTGGGCGAGTGGGATGCATGCAGTGCCTGTTGGTCGGGCTTCATCCACAGTTCATTGAATACTCGTTCAATGAACTGTGGATGAAGCCCGACTCATTCAATGAACTGTGGATGAAGCCCGACCAACAGGCATTACATGCATCGAGCGAAAATAATAGTGCATTGATCTGCACGAAAATAATAGTGCATTGATCTGCACAATAAAATTTAAAAAGGACGACTGATCGCTGCAATCTATAATTTACAAGAAAGGGGAAATGTTTTTTGCAGCATGACAACGCCAAACCACACATTTCACGTGCCACCACAGCAGAACTTCAGAGACTGAACTCACCATCGTACAGCATCCTCCATACAATCCAGATTTATCACCGTGTGACTTTCATCTGTTCCAGATAAAGAAAGTCGATCTGCGGGGACATCATTATGCTTCTGATGAAGACGTTGAGAGAACTGTGAGGCTATGGTTGCGGAGACACAGTGTCGACTTCTTCCGTGACTGCTTCAGAAAACTAATTCATCCTTGGCAGAAATGTATCCAATTGGCAGGTGATTATGAGGAAAAGTCAATATTGGTAATTAAAGATCACATTATAAGGATTATTTTTGCGTTTGATCTATTAAAATATTCCCATCCAAACCCAATAACGAAGGTGGAGGCATTACTTTTCATTCAACCCTCGTATATTCTTACAAAATGAATTTTAGAAGTAATAAAAGTTACGTGTTTGCGTAACTTCTGTGCTTTTATGTACCCCAAATAATTACATTTGATGTAAAATCTGTGTAATTATTGTTGTTGTTATATATCAGTAGAACATTCTTCATCATGATGAAATACAAGTGTTTCCCGTTAAGTGTGTTTTATATAAGCTCAACGAAGTAACGAAGTGATGTTTGATACGTTTTTGTTTTGGGTTTTTTTCCTTTTTTTGAGGAAATTGCGTTTTCTTGTGCTGTATAGTAAATCTGTTTTATTTTTACTACAACATCCCTGTGATTCAAGTTATAAATCAAAGCCTTGCGAATAAAACCCAAATTAAATAGTGAGCATTTAAATTTTGTTATAACTTGTATTTGTTTTTAAGTAACAGACAGGGGGATAACTATGTGGAACAAAAATGTTCCGTAGATTACGCGGCCCTTTATATATCCTCATACAGTTTCTATATGGTTCACCACTTCCAATTTAAGAGGGAACTTAGTAAGACTATGATAGCATACGCAAATAAAGCGGTCGAAATGAGATAAGGCCGAATAGTTATGCAATACAACTAACGTAAAGGTAACGCGGAAACGATTTTAACCGTCCAAAGCTGCTAGCAAAGGTGCCATAGTCTACAGTTACTAATGATAGTCTACGGTAGCCTACGGTAGCCTTACAACTCTACTGCTGAACAGCTCATAGGAAAGGGGTGGGGTGGGGGGCAGATAGAGTTGTTACACCCCATCCAAATATGACATACTATTTAATAATTTTTGTGGCGATGTGTGCCAAATGTGTGCCACAGTTACTTAAGATTTACGTTCCTCCAGCCTTCCAGAAATTGACACACTCATCATAGGAAGTTGTGCCTCTCCCATCAGGCCTACAAGAAGTAATTTGCTACTTTTCTTTTACATTATTACACTGTGAAATACGTAGTATAATTTCTAATGCAACGTAACTCTAAAATGCAAAAGTTCTCAGGTGGATCGGTCCTAATGTTATACACGTAACGAGACGCGTTTCTCTAATTTTAGAAAACTAGTGTCAAAATATTTTATCACAGTATGTGCCTCGTAATTTAAAGCCATCCTACCGTGCATTATTTTCGATAAATGCGAGACAGTTTAACCAAAAAGTACTGTGGAGAGGCATGCAAATACATCCATCTGGCCGCTAAGTAGGCCTAATAATTTAATCTGACCGCAAGCGGATTCCGCGCGGCCGTGATCGACAATGGAATAATCGAATAGCGCGTGTTCCCCACGTACTCAATGAAAATGAAATACGTTAAAATTCCAAATAAATTTCCCATAAATTAAATTCTGAACAATTATGATCAATCAGGGAACCGTTATTACACATACTGTGACACTTATAAATCAAAATAATAACAGCAAAAAAGATAACGCTCTAATCACGACGCAAATTCAACATAACGTTACAGTCACAACTCATGAAAACTGTAACAAAAATGGAATGACGCATTCTTTTCGAGACAGTATCAGCACCCACATATTTCAGAATCACGCACATAGCTATATTAAAATTACACTAAACATACGTACCAAAGAACATGCTATCAACAGATACAAAGAGGCTATAGTTGTGGGATGTAGTTTCATTAATTACAGTAACTACGATTAAGTCAAGAGTGTTAGATGCAATAACGATGTAGCAATGCTTTTCATTCATTGACGTTTTGATACATACTTTTAATTAATTTAACTGAGAATATCGATCATGCTAATGCTTACACAAATGTATCGGTTCAAGAACAGTGAAACGTTCTGTGCACACGATAAAAATGTACACGAAATGTGGCTATAAAACAACGGGACTGAAATTGTTATAGAGTAAGTAAGCATGCGCCAAAGTTGAACGAGGAGCAGCTATGAAGAGAGACACCTCAGTCGAATGCAGCATCTCTGGTGTTTGTAGACAAATCATGTGACTGTGCGCTTCGTTTGTGTAAGAGCTGTTATTTTGTTGCCGGCCGCGGTGGTCTAGCGGTTCTGGCGCTGCAGTCCGGAACCGCGGAACTGCTACGGTCGCAGGTTCGAATCCTGCCTCGGGCATGGGTGTGTGTGATGTCCTTAGGTTAGTTAGGTTTAAGTAGTTCTAAGTTCTAGGGGACTTATGACCTAAGATGTTGAGTCCCATAGTGCTCAGAGCCATTTGAACCATTTGTTATTTTGTTTTGACGGAAAAATGGAAAATATAATAATAGAGCAACGAACTGTCGTTAAGTTATACATGAAACGTAGAAAAACTACTACTGCAACCTATCTTTCATTAAAACAAGTATAAGACGAAGACTGTTGATTACGTAACCGAGCTTTTGAGTGGTTCACGCATTTGCAAGATGGCCAAGAACCGTTGAAGATGACGCACGCCCAGGACGACCTTCAACATCGAGAAACAGGTAAAACTATCGGAAAAGTAGGTAATCTTATTCGATTTGACCGTAGTTTAAACATTCGATCGATTGCTGAAAGCTTAGGAATTGACAATGAATACGTAAGACGAATTTTACACAACGAATTTTACATGAGAAAAGTGTGTGCGAAACAGTAGTCGAAAATTCACACGATCAAACAAAAAGAATCTCGTGAAAATATTTGTACTGACACATTGAATACCACTGAAAATGACCTAAAGTTCTCTTGAAAAGAGTTATAAAATGAGACGAATCTTGCTTTTTCACTTATGATCGAGAAACTAAGGGCCAGCCCAAACACTGGAAGGGCCCAACTTCACCGAGAGCGAAAAAAATCGAATGAGCAAATCAAGATTCAAAGCGATTATGTTTGCTGTTTCCCATATCCATGTAACTGTGTATCTTCACTGAGTTCTGAAGCTCAAAATATTAATCAACGTTCCTACCTTGATATTCTTGCTCAGCTCCTTGAGAAAATAAGAAAAGGCCCTAATTGTGGAAGAACTAGTCATGGGTTCTACATCAGAACAGACTCATACTACATTGTCTGTTAAAAGGTTTCTAGCGAAGTACTGAGTCCCATTGATAGACCACTCACCTCATTCGCCTCACTACTACCAAGTGATTTTTATCAGTACCCTAAGGCCAAATTTGCATTAAAAGTAACAAAATTTCAGCACTTAAGGGAAAGGCGACACGCGACATCGAGGAACTCACAGAGGAAGTCTTCCCGTACCAATTTCCACCAATGGAAAATTCGCATGCAGTGTTGTAGGGATAGAAGAGGGGAGCTTACTGAAGGTGACAGTTTTACAGCTATAGCCTCGTTACTTTATAACCATACCTCGTACAAGAATTAACATCGATCCTACAGTATTTACAGACGTAGGAACTGTAAAGACTGAATCATTCAGAGAGAATTCGCAGTCGTTGGCTTCTACATCTACATCTACACCTGCGTCTATGTTCCACAAACCACCTTTTGTTGTGTGGCGGAGGGTACTTTATGTATCTTTCTCACTCCCACATCACTGTTCTTATTGCAGTCGCGAATGGATTGCGGGAACAACGTTTGTAGGTAAGCTTCCGTGTCAGCTCTAATCTCTTTATCTTGACGGTCTTTTCCCTAATGTACCTAGGAGGAAGAAGTGTATTGTGTGACTCTTCCACAAAAATTCGTTTACCGAATTCTAACAGTAAGCCAGACTGTGATGGACAACGCCTTTTTTGTAACGCGTGCCACTGGAGTTGGATGAACGTCTCCGTTGCGCTTTCGTAGCTACTAAACGAAAGAGTTTGCAGCTCGTGGTCTAGTGGCTAGCGGTGCTGCCTCTGGATCACGGTGTCAGGGGTTCCATTCCCGGCCGAGATGGGCATTTTCTCTGCCCGGGGACTGGGTGTTTGTGTTGTCCTCATCATTTCATCATCATCATAATTCGTGGAAGTGGCTAAAATTGGACTGTGTAAATATTGGGACATTGTACGGGCACTGAGGACCGTGCAGTTGAGCGCCCCACAAACCAAACAAAATTATCATCATCATAACTAAACGAAAGTCTGCCGAAATGCGCTGCTCTCCTTTGGACCCTCTTCGCTTACTCTATCAATCCTTCTTGATACGGTCGCAGACCAACGAGGAATATTCAAGTACCGGTCGAAAGTGAGTTTTTTTAAGCTTCCTCTTTCGTGGGTGTACTTCACTTCCAGAGTCTTCCTCTCAGTCTGTTTGGTATCTGTCTTCCCTACGAATAATTTTATGTGGTGCTCTCACTTAAATGATTCCGTATGCACACACTAAGATATTTAGCGGGCGTCACTGCTTCCGGTGCTTGCCTGACACTTGTGCCATGTTACAACATAACGAGCAAATACAGGCATATACAAATAACACAGTCGAACTCATAGTCGCTTCAGTATTTCAGTCCTTTTTAGTCATATGTCTCTGATTGTGTTGGCTGTTGAGTTTACATCTTGTCTTATACGTCTCTCTTTCGTAGGCCTACGCTATACTTTTAGAGACTTTCTTGAAGTTTGACCGAGGGGAAGAATGTTCCACAATTTTTCATGCTTGTGTGCGGAACATCTTTCTTTCATCTTCGGCTGTTTCTAGAAGTAATCATTCAGCACTGTCGAGGTGAGTCGGTTATTGACATTCCAGTGTAAAACTGTGCCAGTTTATTCCTCGAAACGGCCAAAAATCGTAATTCAGAGCTATAACATGTTATTCAATGTAACGTATAGTATTGTTTGAATTAAATTGAATGTCTAACTCTAACGGTTGTAGCGTACCGGTCTAAGATATTTGTACTTCGCGTCTTGTGTTATGCAGAGGTAACGATTTATTACTAGAACGAAAAAATTGTTTCCGATTCTATGACCTTGTGCTAGAGGCATTTGCAGTGTTTACTCACAAATCGCACATTTTTATATTGTTGTTGTTGTGGTCTTCAGTCCTGAGACTAGTTTGATGCAGCTCTCCATGCTACTCTATCCTGTGCAAGCTTCTTCATCTCCCAGTACCTACTGCAACCTACATCCTTCTGAATCTGCTTAGTGTATTGATCTCTTGGTCTCCCTCTACGATTTTTACCCACCACGCTGCCCTCCAATGCTAAATTTGTGATCCCTCGATGCCTCAGAACATGTCCTACCAACCGATCCCTTCTTCTAGTCAAGTTGTGCCACAAACTTCTCTTCTCCCCAATCCTATTCAATACCTCCTCATTAGTTACGTGATCTACCCACCTTATCTTCAGCATTCTTCTGTAGCACCACATTTCGAAAGCTTCTATTCTCTTCTTGTCCAAACTAGTTATCGTCCATGTCTCACTTCCATACATGGCTACACCCCATACAAATACTTTCAGAAACGACTTCCTGACACCTAAATCTATATTCGATGTTAACAAATTTCTCTTCTTGAGAAACGCTTTCCTTGCCATTGCCAGTCTACATTTTATATCCTCTCTACTTCGACCATCATCAGTTATTTTGCTCCCCAAATAGCAAAACTCCTTTACTACTTTAAGTGTCTCATTTCCTAATCTAATTCCCTCAGCATCACCCGACTTAATTTGACTACATTCCATTATCCTCGTTTTACTTTTGTTGATGTTCATCTTATATCCTCCTTTCAAGACACTGTCCATTCCGTTCAACTGCTCTTCCAAGTCCTTTGCTGTCTCTGACAGAATTACAATGTCATCGGCGAACCTCAAAGTTTTTACTACTTCTCCATGAATTTTAATACCTACTCCGAATTTTTCTTTTGTTTCCTTTACTGCTTGCTCAATATACAGATTGAATAACATCGGGGAGAGGCTACAACCCTGTCTCACTCCTTTCCCAACCACTGCTTCCCTTTCATGCCCCTCGACTCTTATAACTGCCATCTGGTTTCTGTACAAACTGTAAATAGCCTTTCGCTCACTGTATTTTACCCCTGCCACCTTCAGAATTTGAAAGAGAGTATTCCAGTCAACATTGTCAAAAGCTTTCTCTAAGTCTACAAATGCTAGAAACGTAGGTTTGCCTTTTCTTAATCTTTCTTCCAAGATAAGTCGTAAGGTCAGTATTGCCTCACGTGTTCCAACATTTCTACGGAATCCAAACTGATCTTCCCCGAGGTCAGCTTCTACCAGTTTTTCCATTCGTCTGTAAAGAATTCGCGTTAGTATTTTGCAGCTGTGACTTATTAAACTGATAGTTCGGTAACTTTCACATCTGTCAACACCTGCTTTCTTTGGGATTGGAATTATTATATTCTTCTTAAAGTCTGAGGGTATTTCGCCTGTCCCATACATCGTGCTCACCAGATGGTAGAGTTTTGTCATGACTGGCTCTCCTGAGGCCATCAGTAGTTCTAATGGAATGTTGTCTACTCCCGGGGCCTTGTTTTGACTCAGGTCTTTCAGTGCTAAGATAAAATAGATACCTAATTTTTCGATTTCCCTAATGACATTGTTTTACAGTAAAATAGAAGGTATGAGGAAATCATAAGGTAAATAAAACAGATCAGTCTTCTGATCAACCTGTTGATGTTCAGATTGCACTGCAGTTTTGAAATTAAACATTAGAGCTAACTGCCTTCATTGTTAGGTTTGAAAGACTTCCTACGGTTATTCTTCAGCAATATGGAACTGCGGCATGATTGGTTCTAGTATCCAAAATGCGATAAGCTATCAGTTTAAGGAATTTTTAGGTTATTTCTGTTGCTATTTGCTTAGCCTTACTTCTGGCTGCAGAATTTTAGCACACAAAATTCCAGTAGAGCTGGCAAGTTAATAAATGCTAAATCGCAGTTTTTATGAATAAAGCCATCTAGATTGGTTGACCGTCATCAGATCAAAACTTAGAGCTTGTAAAACAACGTTCAGTGTCATCTCCACTACTATGTAGAGACAAGTCGTTGGTTAACGTTGTTGCCGAAACTCTCGAAAAGTTCTTGACAGATTTATTTCAGATCTTCACAAGATACTGTAATAAATGTTCAGACGGACATAGGCTACACGTTTTTAAATGTATACAGGATGTTCATGTTAACTGAAGACATTGAAATATCTTAAAAACCACACGTCGGATCAAAAAAAGTTTTATGATTCCATTTGGATTGCCTCGGAGGGGGCATGCAGTGATACCACACACGACGCCTACCGCACCCCGTACGTGGTTGTGCGGGCAACTTTGAATTCTTCAATAGGAACCCCCGCTTTTTTAATTGCAGATTACGAGTCGACGGGAAAATTTACATACGTTTTTTCTTAAGCATTTTCTTCGTTTCGCCACAGATGTCGCTGTCATCGGGGGAACAGAAATGTCGTAACTTACGACATGCTACTCAGTGGCCCTTGAATACCCAATGGCACTTGGGATCCCACCTCCCAGCTGCAGGGGTAGGACAGGCCAGTATTTCATAGCTTCTAATTGGAAACCCCATTCGCAACGTTGTATTCCTCCGACATATCGAACAGGGGACTGCTCTATTCGCCACTGTAGCCGTGGCTCGAGGCGAACGCAACTCTACTGTTCCAATTAGAGTAAGTGTTCAAAAGTAGTGAACCGCTTTTCAAATGACCGACAAAGGACAGAAGCACATCTACGGGAGAGCCAGCATAGGCGTTTCTGATACAATCGACAATGTCTTCACGGCCATTTCGCTCTTGGTGGTGCACCTTGTCTCTGAAATATGCGCACAGGAAGTAATCAGGTAAAAATTCCAGCGACCTAGCGGGCCAATTAATAGGGCCACCTCTGCTAATTCACCGACCAGTGTAAACAGTTCTAATACCTCCCGTGCTTCAGTTGCGTTGTGCGCTGGGCAACCATCATGCTGAATCTACATGCGTTGTCGAAAGCCCAGCGCAACTTCCTGCAGTAGTACCGGTAGTTCCTGTTCGAAAAACGTTCGATATTTGCGTCCATTCAACGTAGCGTCAGTTGTGGTTGTACCCAATAGCACTCCACGCCATAACGTCTTGAGTTGGCGCTGTATGTCTTGTACGAATGCAGTCACTGTGATGCTCCCCCCCCTGCTCGCGCCAAACCATCATTTTCAAACAGACAAAACCTGGATTCTTCCAAAACCACTATCTGACGCCAATCCTGTTCAAATGTGTGTGAAATCTTATGAGACTTAACAGCTAAGGTCATCAGTCCCTAAGCTTACACACTACTTAACCTAAATTATCCTAAGGAGAAACACACACAACCATTCCCGCGGGAGGACTCGAACCTCCATCGGGACCAGCCGCGCAGTCCATGACTGGAGCGCCTTAGACCGCTTCGGCTATTCCGCGCGGAGCCATTCCTGTCCCCTGTGACGTCGTTTCATACAACACTGCCGTCTATTTTTATGTTCATTCGTCAAATAAAGGCTGAAACGTGGATAGAGTTTATTTGTTGCACTGTTCCACTTTTATGCCAGAGCCGAGGAGGACGCAGGTGTGTCCTGCAGTGCTATTCGGATGAGGTGTCGATCTTGTTTGGGGGTGGTCTGGGTGGTGCGAACCGTCTCATCGTTTTCTGCGGCCTTCCGTGAACCATTTTGCACGCACCCGTTGCACTGCGGAAACACTTCGTCCCAAACGTGCAGCATTTTCCCGAACGTATGCATCACTTTCTCTCATGCCAATAATAGGCCCTCTTTCAAATTCACCGATCTGACGGTCGGTTGGAGCGTACGTCTGCGAGGCATCCTGCACGTTTCCTCAAGTCACGCTCATCCATTACTTTCGATTTATAACGACAACGAGGGCGCTGTGGTATCGATGTTGACCTCAAACCCTCGGTCCTAGATGGTTCAAATGCTGATCATTCTGCAGAACATGCTAATTTACATCTCATGTAAATATGAAGGTCCTGTCTCCCGTCGTTCAACGAGTTCTGTTTTTACTGAACAGGAGCATATTGTTGTTGTTGTTGTGGTCTTCAGTCCAGAGACTGGTTTGACGCAGCTCTCCATGCTACTCTATCCTGTGCAAGGTTCTTCATCTCCCAGTATCTACTGCAAACTACATCCTTCTGAATCTGTTTAGTGTATTGACCTCTTGGTCTCCCTCTATGATTTTTACCCTCCACGCTGCCCTCCAATACTAAATTGGTGATCCCTTGATGCCTCAGAATATGTCCGACTAACCGATCCCTTCTTCTAGTCAAGCTGTGCCACAAATTTCTCTTCTCTCCAATTCTCTTCAATAGATCTACCCATCTAATCTTCAGCATTCTTCTGTAGCATCACATTTCGAAAGAGTCTATTTTCTTCTTGTCTAAAATATTTATCGTCCATGTTTCACTTCCATACATGGCTACACTCCATACAAATATTTCCTGACACTTAAATCTATACTCGATGTTAACAAATTTCTCTTCTTCAGGAACGCTTTCCTTGCCATTGCCAGTGTACATTTTATATCCTCTCTACTTCGACCATCATCAGTTATTTTGCTCCCCAAATAGCAAAACTCCTCTACTACTTTAAGTGTCTCATTTCCTAATCTATTTCCCGCAACACCACCAGATTTAATTCGACTACATTCCATTATCCCCGTTTTGCTTTTGTTGATGTTCTTCTTATATCCTCCTTTCAAGACACTGTCCATTCCGTTCAGCTGCTCTTCCAGGTACTTTGCTGTCTCTGACAGAATTACAATGTCATCGGCGAACCTCAAAGTTTTTATTTCTTCTCCATGGATTTTAATTCCTACTCCAAATTTTTCTTTTGTTTCCTTTACTGCTTGCTCAATATACAGATTGAATAACATCGGGGATAGGCTACAACCCTGTCTCACTCCCTTCCCAACCACTGCTTCCCTTTCATGTCCCTCGACTCTTATGACTGCCATCTGGTTTCTGTACAAATTGTAAATAGCCTTTCGCTCCCTGTATTTTACCCCTGCCCCCTTCAGAATTTGAGAGAGTGTATTCCAGTCAACATTGTCAAAAGCTTTCTCTAAGTCTACAAATGCTAGAAACGTAGGTTTGCCTTTCCTTAATCTTTCTTCTAAGATAAGTCGTAGGGTTAGTATTGCCTCACGTGTTCCAACATTTCTACGGAATCCAAACTGACCTTCCCCGAGGTCGGCTTGTGCGGTAGCGTTCTCGCTTCCCACGCCCGGGTTCCCGGGTTCGATTCCCGGCGGGGTCAGGGATTTTCTCTGCCTCGTGATGACTGGGTGTTGTGTTATGTCCTTAGATTCGTGAGGTTTAAGTAGTTCTAAGTTCTAGGGGACTCATGACCATAGATGTTAAGTCCCATAGTGCTCAGAGCCATTTGAGCCCTTTTTTTTAGGTCGGCATCTGCCAGTTTTTCCATTCGTCTGTAAAGGATTCGCGTTAGTATTTTGCAGCTGTGACTTATTAAACTGATAGTACGGTAATTTTCACATCTGTCAACACCTGCTTTCTTTGGGATTGGAATTATTATATTCTTCTTGAAGTCTGAGGGTATTTCGCCTGTCTCATACATCTTGCTCACCAAACGGTAGAGGTTTGTCAGGACTGACTCTCCCAAGGCTGTCAATAGTTCTAATGGAATGTTGTCTGCTCCGGGGGCCTAGTTTCGACTCAGGTCTTTCAGTGCTCTGTCAAACTCTTCACGCAGTATCATATCTCCCATTTAATCTTCATTTACATCCTCTTACGTTTCCATAATATTGTCCTCAAGTACATCGTCCTTGTATAGACCCTCTATACACTCCTCCCACCTTTCTGCTTTCCCTTCTTTGCTTAGAACTGGGTTTCCTTTAATAAGATCGGGGAGAGGCTACAACCCTGTCTCACTCCCTTTTCAACCACCGCCTTCCTTTCATGTCCCTCGACTCTTATAACTGCCATCTCGTGTATTAAGTGATACAAAACACCGCAAGCATCAAAAACCAAAATGAAATAAAACTAGGCTTGCGAATGTGCATTCCGATGACAGAAAGAAACGGCAATTTCGCCGTTCTGTGCGAGAGGTCACGATCGCGGAACTGTCTGGATCGACAGCGGCAGCGTCGCCGCGGCGACCGCTCGGTGACCCGCGGGCGATTGTTGCCGAACAAGGCATCAGAAAGAGCAGCGTGAGTCAGCGCTGGATTAAGCCGCGCCGCAGGAATGCCTGGTGCGCTACCTGCTAATTAAGAGCGCCGTGCTTTACGGCCGTGCTAATGAGAGGCGCCGCTCGCCGCCTCCACCGCGGCCGACACGTCCCGGCGTCACCTCCGCGGTCCTCGCTTGTTTACCCACTGGGACTGGCCGACCGGCAGGCACGGGGACTGGGACCGGTTCCCTCAGACGACTTTGCCACGCCGATGGCCTGCAGATAGCGGCGCCATTACCGGCCCGTACGCGTCTGCGGCACGCACTGGCCGCGCCGACCTGTTTGTCTCCGATGCGAACGCACCTTTGGGAAAGGTCGCGTCACCGCTGCAGACCTGTGCGAAGGGTGTGCGGACATAAGCCACGCCGGACATTTGCCACGCTTTTACCTGCTCCGAAGGGTTGGGTCCCTTGTCTCCCCTTCCTCCTCCTCATCGCTGTCGCGCAGTAAAGGTACTTACTGAGCCTTTCCGCTGGTTTTCTTAACATAGCACCAGAATCTCTTTGCATTTTTCACCACATTTCTAGAGAGAGTTTCGTTGTGGAAACTATTAAATGCATCTCGCATTGAAATCCGCACCAAATTTCGAGCCACAGTAAAAACTTCGCCAATCTCGGAGATTTTGCGCTCGTCTAAATTATACGTGCCGTTTTTGGTGCTCCTGCAGCAGCTTTCTGTCCTGTTTTGTGTACCATGGGGGATCAGTTCCGTCTGATCGTAATTAATTTGGTATGAATCTCTCGAGTGCTGTTGACACTTTTTCTTTGAACTTAAGCCACATGTGGTCTTCACTTACATAGTTGGGAAGGATTGGAGACTGTCTCTTAGAAAGACGTCAACCGAATTTTTAGATGCTTTTATAAATGGATATATTTCGCGTTTAGTTTTGGTGAATTTCTTTGTTACGGAATTGAGCCTCGCTACGACTGTGTGTTCACTAATTCCTGTACCCGTCGTGATGCTCAGGATTATTTGTGGCTAAGAGGTCAAGTTTGTTTTCGTAACCATTTACAATTTCAATGGCCTCGTGAACTAATTGTTCAAAATAATTTTATGAAAAGCATTTAGAACAATTATGGAAGTTGTTTTCTATCTACAGTAGGGACTGAAAATGTATTTTTTGTCAACATACAGAAGGTAGATTGAAGTCACTGACAACTATAATTGTATGAGTAGGGTACCTATTTGCGATGACACTCGAGTTTCCTTTGAAATGTTCAGCAACTGTTTCATCTGAGACCGGTGGTTGGTAAAAGGAACCAGTTATCAATTTATTCCGGTTGTCGAATATAACCTCTGTCCATACTAAGTCACAGGAACTACCTGCTTCAATGTCGCTTGTGAGCTGGAACACAAATTACATTATTTTTCCTTAAGTCGTGCTTCTTGTTTCTTTTGTAGTGGAGATCAATACAATTATGGCTTTTCCCTCCAAAACCTAGGATGCTTTCTCTGTGACCCAGTAAGTACCAGAGCTAAACAATGTAGAACAACAACGTACGGTACAAGCATAGCATTCTGTATTACTTCATTTCTTTATTTCTAACATTTTAAAATTGTACTTCGACTTTAGATGACATGTCAATCATAGATGTTCTTATCTCTGTTTATGAACGTACTTTCAGTCATGTTTTGAACATTGTCCCGCTACACTTTACTAACTAATGTTTCGCCGCAAGGGATATCGGATATTAGAAAGTAAATTAATATGGAGAATGTCGTTCTTCCTTTCAAACATTCACATACTCATTTCTTCTTTCCTTATTGTCTTTTGGGCATGCAGTTGTAGTAATTAAAGTAGGCACAAATTCAGCGATCAAAAAGAAATTTTTAGCGTACACTCGCATTCTGCTTACAGCGTTCCTTTCTTGTTGCTCCCATGGCGATGGACTGTTTCTATCGCAATCAGTAAGCGTGAAAGGAAGCTACCGTACAGACAGAGGGATCTATATGTATACTTGGCAGAACTAATTACATACTGACATAATCGTCGGAATTGCTTTCGTTTCCCAAAAGATATAAATATTTCGATTTCGGAAAAGAAGCTCTGTATTTCGCCAAGATGTCGAAGAAGAAGGGTCCCTTACGTTCTGGTTGTATCGAGTAAGATGTGGAGACGGCGGTTTGAAAGCGGACAGAAGAAGTACGAGGAAGGGCGTCCCTTACCTGAGGGATCGCTACGTGCCGAAAGGGCAAGTGTGGCAATGTCCGGCGAGGCAAATGTCCGGCATTCGTGCGAAGAGGCTACTGCTGCAGTCCGCCCTTTACTGCCAAAGTCTTGTCGTTACTACGACGGTCACTACCTTTATGTGAGGGTCCGAAAACTGTATTTCGTAAACCCACTTCCCAGCATTGTTTCCGATTGGTAGTACGAGGGTGATTCAAATGAAAACCTTAAATATTTTTTTGAATATTACTTATTGTGCAGAAGTGGCACAAAGCTGTATCACTTTTCCACACAATCTCCCCCACGCTCAATGCAACCCCTCCAGCGCTTACAAAGTGCATAAATTCCTTTAGAAAAAAAAATTCTTTTGGTATTCCGCGCAACCACTCATGCACAGCGTGGCGTACCTCTTCATCAGAACGGAACTCCTTTCCTCCCATTGCGTCTTTGAGTGGTCCAAACATATGGAAATCACTTGGATCAAGATGTATGAGGATGAGGGAGACACTCAAAAATGGTTCAAATGGCTCTGAGCACTATGGGACGCAACATCTTAGGTCATAAGTCCCCTAGAACTTAGAACTACTTAAACTAACCTAAGGACATCACACACACCCATGCCCGAGGCAGGATTCGAACCTGCGACCGTAGCAGTCCCGCGGTTCCGGACTGGAGCGCCAGAACCGCTAGACCACCGCGGCCGGCGGAGACACTCAAAATGCAGGTCTGTGATCGCTTCAACTGTTGTACGGGCAGTGTGGGTCCTTGCATTGTCACGTTGCAAAAAGACACCTGCTGACAGCAAACCACTACCGCTTTGATTTTATTGCAGGCTGCGGATGATTTTTTAGGAGATCTGTGTATGATGCACTGGTTACAGTGGTCCCTCTAGGCATGTAATGCTCCGAAATGACGCCTTTTTCGTCCCAAAAGAGAGTCGGCATAACCTTCCCTTCTGATGGTTCTGTTCGAAACTTCTTTGGTTTTGGTGATGAGGAATGGCGCCATTCCTTGCTCGCTCTCTTCGTTTCCAGTTCGTGGAATTGAACCCAGGTTCCGTCCCTAGTAACGATTCTTGCAAGGAAGCCATCACCTTCTCCTTCAAAGTGCCGAAGAAGTTCTTCACAAGCATCAACACGTCGCTGTCTCATTTCAGAAGTCAGCTGCCGTGGCACCCATATTGCAGACACTTTGTGAAACTGGAGCACATGATGCACAATGTGGTGCGCTGACCCATGACTAATCTGTAAACACGCTGTAATGTCATTCAGTGTCACTCGGCGGTTTTCCTTCACTATGGCTTCAACTGCTGCAATGTTCTGTTGAGTCACAACTCGTTGTGCCTGACCTGGACGAGGAGCATCTTCCAGTGAAGTCACACCATTTGCGAACTTCCTACTCCATTCGTAGACTTGCTGCTGTGACAAACATGCATCACCGTATTGAAACTTCATTCGTCGATGAATTTTAATAAGTTTCACACCTTCATTATGCAAAAACAGAATAACAGAACGCTGTTCTTCCCTGGTGCAAGTCGCAAGTGGGGCGGCCATCTTTATACTGATGCTGTGACGTGATGTGCGCATCTATACTATGTTGCCACCTACAGGCCATTCTGCATGCTGTTAGTAACACGCTTACCAACTTACAGGATAACGGCGCGAAATTTCGATTTGTTATTAAAAATTTAAGGTTTTCATTTGACTCACCCTCGTGTGATCACTCTGTAGCGGACGATTTGGGTCGAGTGCGGTTTGGGTTGCCAGTAGTACGAGCGTGGTTTGATTTTTAAATAAAATTTTATTTACCCCCACACATGACATCCTATATCCGTGGCCGAGGTTGCTAACGCACGCTCCTGCTGTGGCGCTCAACCTGCAGATAAGGTGGTTCGATTCCTTATGGTGGAAAAAATGTTCACATCCGGTAGTTGTCGGCAAGGGGAGGAGATATGGTGGCGAAAAGTTCTCGGTCACCAGACTTTGCGCCTGTGTCTCATGAAGTGAGGGCGTGTGGCACTGTTGACAGTGGTCAGTCCGTCGGATGGAGACGTTGAGCTTGGCGGCGCTGTTCGTGCTACTCGCGAGCAGTAGGCTAAATGTCGGCACCGAGTTTCACTCCCTCCATTCTTTCATCACCATAATCATTATCTTCATCAGCACAAACATTACACCGCACACACACACACACACACACACACACACACACACACACACACAGAGAGAGAGAGAGAGAGAGAGAGAGAGAGAGAATATGTACGTGTATTCAATATTTTCAACATCTGGCGGCCCTGTCAGCAACTGTATAAATATTAATTTTAATTTTAATAACCGGCAGCCTCAGTTGCAACGTTTACCTACATTTACCTAGGTTTCAGTCAGGATAACCCAACCTTCTTCAGAATAAAAGTAAGTACCGTTTGTCCATAATATATTTAAAATTAATTCCTCTGATGATAATAGTTAGCTGATGTCTCTGTACATCCGTTTATAATGTCTTGTAAATCATAGCTGGTGGCTGGCAGGCACGCTACTCCTCTCAACCTCTCGCTTCAGACCTGCTACCAAAAAAATGGTTCAAATGGCTCTGAGCACTATGGGACTTAACAGCTGTGGTCATCAGTCCCCTAGAACTTAGAACTACTTAAACCTAACTAACCTAAGGACATCACACACATCCATGCCCGAGGCAGGACTCGAACATGCGACCGTAGCAGGCACACGTTCCGGACTGCGCGCCTAGAGCCGCGAGACCACCGCGGCCGGCCAGACCTGCTACCAACTCGCTTCACATCTCGCTTACTACTGACTTTTATTCTGAAGAAGGTTGGGTTATCCCGACTGAAACCTAGGTTAAATGGCTCTGAGCACTATGTGACTTAACTTCTGAGGTCATCAGTCGCGTAGAATTTAGAATTAATTAAACCTAACTAACCTAAGGACATCACAAACATCCACGCCTGAGGCAGGATTCGAACCAGCGACCGTAGTGGTCGCTCGGTTCCAGACTGTAGCGCCTAGAACCGCACGGCCACTAAGGCCGAAACCTAGGTCAATCTAGGTAAACGTTGCAACTCAGATTGTTGGTTAATGAAATTAAAATTAATACATGTATTCTTATAAATAGCGTGTAATGGAGCATGTTGTAAACAAACAATCAAAAACAGATACATTGCAACATGGAAGCTCAAACAGCATCAACAGAAATATCTTCAGCAGTTAAAATCTGTCTAGGAATAATTCTTACTTAAAAAGGGGGCAGCAAAATATTAACAAATAACTTATCCTAAACAGATTAAATACACTCCTGGAAATGGAAAAAAGAACGCATTGACACCGGTGTGTCAGACCCACCATACTTGCACCGGGCACTGCGAGAGGGCTGTACAAGCAATGATCACACGCACGGCACAGCGGACACACCAGGAACCGCGGTGTTGGCCGTCGAATGGCGCTAGCTGCGCAGCATTTGTGCACCGCCGCCGTCAGTGTCAGCCAGTTTGCCGTGGCATACGGAGCTCCATCGCAGTCTTTAACACTGGTAGCATGCCGCGACAGCGTGGACGTGAACCGTATGTGCAGTTGACGGACTTTGAGCGAGGGCGTATAGTGGGCATGCGGGAGGCCGGGTGGACGTACCGCCGAATTGCTCAACACGTGGGGCGTGAGGTCTCCACAGTACATCGATGTTGTCGCCAGTGGTCGGCGGAAGGTGCACGTGCCCGTCGACCTGGGACCGGACCGCAGCGACGCACGGATGCACGCCAAGACCGTAGGATCCCACGCAGTGCCGTAGGGGACCGCACCGCCACTTCCCAGCAAATTAGGGACACTGTTGCTCCTGGGGTATCGGCGAGGACCATTCGCAACCGTCTCCATGAAGCTGGGCTACGGTCCCGCACACCGTTAGGCCGTCTTCCGCTCATGCCCCAACATCGTGCAGCCCGTCTCCAGTGGTGTCGCGACAGGCGTGAATGGGGGGACGAATGGAGACGTGTCGTCTTCAGCGATGAGAGTCGCTTCTGCCTTGGTGCCAATGATGGTCGTATGCGTGTTTGGCGCCGTGCAGGTGAGCGCCACAATCAGGACTGCATACGACCGAGGCACACAGGGCCAACACCCGGCATCATGGTGTGGGGAGCGATCTCCTACACTGGCCGTACACCACTGGTGATCGTCGAGGGGACACTGAATAGTGCACGGTACATCCAAACCGTCATCGAACCCATCGTTCTACCATTCCTAGAACGGCAAGGGAACTTGCTGTTCCAACAGGACAATGCACGTCCGCATGTATCCCGTGCCACCCAACGTGCTCTAGAAGGTGTAAGTCAACTAACCTGGCCAGCAAGATCTCCGGATCTGTCCCCCATTGAGCATGTTTGGGACTGGATGAAGCGTCGTCTCACGCGGTCTGCACGTCCAGCACGCACGCTGGTCCAACTGAGGCGCCAGGTGGAAATGGCATGGCAAGCCGTTCCACAGGACTACATCCAGCATCTCTACGATCGTCTCCATGGGAGAATAGCAGCCCGCATTGCTGCGAAAGGTGGATATACACTGTACTAGTGCCGACATTGTGCATGCTCTGTTGCCTGTGTCTATGTGCCTGTGGTTCTGTCAGTGTGATCATGTGATGTATCTGACCCCAGGAATGTGTCAATAAAGTTTCCCCTTCCTGGGACAATGAATTCACGGTGTTCTTATTTCAATTTCCAGGAGTGTATTTATAGAGAATGTTCTAAGTCATCCCAGGTGACATTACAAGTTGGCACCAATCGAGAAACGAAAATCGCATTGCCAGTCCGCAAAAGCTTTACAGGCATGCTCTTAAAATCATGCTCCTTAAGTAAGACTAGAAACTGTCAAAAAAAGACATGCATTCTGACAGAATCAACCTCCGCCCCGTACCCAACCAATGCTAACGGATAACACATCTATGATACAGGCAGAAGAAAACAGCAGAACGCAGAAAAAGGCTTGTGGCTAAATACAACACCTGAACTTTACTTTCTGCTAAGTACTGGGTGGTTGTAACTAAAGTGCAGTTACTCAAAGAGGGCCAGTGCGGGCTGTAATAATAGTATGGTAGCAAAAGGTGGTAGGTATGCTGGTGCATTAATGTCGAACCGATTTACGCTGGAAAAAAATTAGTTCCAAATTTGGCCACCAGATGCAAATCTGGTGCTGTACATCATCTCGTCGACGTCTCAGGTGTTCATATTGAACGAATTGTACAAGCGGTGGTTAATCAAAAAATCAACATTACACCTTTGTCACTTGCTTGACCTTTCCTGCCGACGTCACATTCCTATTTCATTACATGCGTGAACATTTGTATACGTCTTCCTTGCGTTCAAAGCGCCATATTTGCACCTGGTGGCCAAAATTAGAGCTGATTTTTTTCCAGCGTAAATCTCTTCTGCATTAGAAGATCTACTATATTTCGCTGCTATACAATAATCACCTCCTACAATGGAGTTCTGTGAGTAGCTGCACTTTAATTATAACCACACATACAGTAATCACAATGTAGAAAAATATATCTTATACCGTGCAGTACAAAAATTCCCCTCTTATAGTATTTGTAAAAGTCTCCCCTTCTTTGAAAACACAACCGGCTGACTTCACCATATTCGGCATCCGCTGCACGGTAATTCACTCCGCAAAACCTATCAGCTCCCCACTGATAGATGTGGGCCACAAAAGCACAATTATCACTCTGCACAATTCTGTAGTAACAAACTCTCGTCCAGAACTCGTCTCTGGCTGACAAGGAACATACACCGTCCATTCTTAAAGCAGAAACTGTCCACGTACATCTAGGCCACACCACGCATGGACAGTTGTAACTCTGCAAACACGCTGCCCAGCTCCACGGCCCTCAACGTCCCAGTCTCTCTGTTGTTAGTTTCCTCGCCTTCAACGAACTGTCTCTCGCTCCGCCACATCGACCGAGCTCGGTCCGAGGGCTGATAGCATCGATGCCTGCGTATACCGAATTCCTTTTCGTAGAGGGCGCCACCACGAATCCCCAGAGATTTCGGCAGCGGTGGTAGGAAGAATAAATATGCCGCTTCGCACTATACGACTACAATATCAACTCTGGAAATGCAGCTCCAAGCTGCCAGATATCCTCTTCCAGAATAAATTTTTCGTTTCCATGTAAACGCACAGTATATTTTTGAGACGTGCTTAGGCTGTCATGTTTAATCTTGTTTTAAAAAATTGTCATCTAATCTGGACGGAGTGACGTTTTGTGCAGTGAAGGAGAATAGAGATACTAGACTGAGCATGAAGTTCTCTACCCCAAGTATTTAACTGAAGAGAAACTGTCATTGGAATGCTATATCAGAAGGTGGAACGGCTGATTTCCAGAGGCCAATTGTGTAAAGCGAATCACTGTCGTGAAACAGATCTAGAAAAATCGCTTCCGGACGTAACTCGTAAACATGACAGTGAGTAACGGTTTTCGAAATTAAGTTTTCGTCTTCCAGAGGTTGTGTCTCAACCGCTTCTGCACATACAATAAAGTTTTATTGTTGATTATTACGTTGTGAACACTGTGGGCTCGTACCAATAGAAACAGTTATAAAAAAATTTGATGTTGGTGTGAATTTTTGTACCGTAAAACTCCTGACTAGTTACAGTTTGAATCACCTACCCATTGTTAACGACCACCCCAAGTCGTCAGATTCTTAGCCGGCCGAAGTGGCCGCGCGGTTCTGGCGCTGCAGTCTGGCACCGCGAGACCGCTACGGTCGCAGGTTCGAATCCTGTCTCGGGCATGGATGTGTGTGATGTCCTTAGGTTAGTTAGATTTAACTAGTTCTAAGTTCTAGGGGACTAATGACCTCAGCAGTTGAGTCCCATAGTGCTCAGAGCCACTCTGACTAGCTTACTCTAGCCTAAAGGGTAGGTGAAATAACACGCTGCTGTGCTTTAAGTTTACATCACGCCCAGCCTAGACCGTGGAAAGCGTCAGCATTTTGCATCCGTACCTGTTGGGAGTCGCTGATTAATTAGGAGATTACTGTAGGTGGTTACAACTCGATTTTGATAACAGGTTAAAGATTAACAACGGGTTATATTTTGGGAACACAGCTGAAAACATTGAGCTGAGAGTAGCTTTCACTGACCTATTTGAAAAAGTGCCAATAATGTTTAAACAGTAGCGTAGGATTTGGGTGGAGAGATGTTCAGGCTGGGAGTTGTGCGTACATTGGGCTCAGTATAACAGTTACTTTACTAAACGTAAATTACTTCCGGGTAACAGAATAATAATACAGTAAAATTGAAAGAGAATATAAATATATAACCTCATATACAGGGTGATTCAGAAGTAGCTGTACTCTCTTCGTGGGTTATGTATGGATCACAATACGAGTAAAGTGTTAAATCAAGTTTAGTTTCAAACACCTTTATTTCCAAGTTACACTGAAGCTCCAAAGAACCTGGTATAGGCATGCGTACTCAAATACACAGATATGTAAACAGGCAGAATACGGCGCTGTGATCGGCAACGCCTATAAAAGACAAGTGCCTGCCGCTGTTGTTGGATAGGTTACTGCTGCTACAATGGCAAGTTATTAAGATATAAGGGAGTTTGAGCGTGATGTTATAGTCGGACCATCAGAAATGGGACACAGAATCTCCGAGGTAGCGGTGAAGTGGGGATTCTCCCGTTCGACTATTTCACGAGTGTACCGTGAAGATCAAGAATCCGGTGAAACATCAAACCTCCGACATAGCTGCGGCCAGAAAAAGATACTGCAAGAATGGAACCAACGACGGCTGAAGAGAATCGTTCAACGTATCAGAAGTGCAACTTTTCCACAAAATGATGCAGATTTCAGTGCTGGGCCATCAAAAAGCGTCAGCGTGCCAACCATTCAAAGAAACATCATCGATATGGGCTTTCGGAGCCGAAGGCCCACTCGTGTACCCTTTATGACTGTACGATACAAAGCTTTAAGCATCGCCTGGGTACTTCAACAATGGCATTGGATTGTTGACTACCAGAAACATGTTTCCTGGTGGGACGAGTCTCGTTTCAAATTGTGTAGAGTGGATGGACATGTAGGGTATAGAGACAAACTCTTGAATCAATTGACAGTGCATGTCAGCAGGTGACTGTTCAAGCTGATGGAGGCTCTGTAAGCTAGTGGGGCGCGTGCAGTTGGAGTGGTATGTGAACCTTGATACGTCTAGATACGACTCTGACAAGTGACACGTACGTAAGCATCCTGTCTGATCACCTGCATCGATTCATGTCCATTGTACATTCCGACGGAATTCGGCAATCCCAGCAGGACAAAGCGACACCCGACACATCCAGAACTGCTATAGGGTGGCTCCAGGAACACTCTTCTGTGTTTAAACACTTCCGCTGTCCACAAAAATCCCCAGGAATCAACATTACTGAGAGCATGTGTGATGCCTTACAACATGCTGTTCAGAAGGGATCTCCACCCCCTCAAACTTTTACATATTTATGCACAGCCCTCCAGGATTCATGGTGTCACTTCCATCCAGCAGACATTAGTCGAGTCCATGCCACGTCGAGTTGCGTCACTTCTGCGTGTTCACGGGGACCCTACACAATATTAGGCAGATCTACCAGTTTCTTTGATTCCTTAGTGTATGATGCATAACATAATTTGTGGTAGGCATTACATTATTGACCAGTACAGGTTTTCTGTGTGTCATGTTCGCCAGCATATCGACTGATGTTGCTTTGTCGACGGTTCCCCTGTATATTTCAGTCGGAAGACAAGAGAAAACCTCAACGTTGCTTATCCCGGTAAGTGGACACGTCAAGGAAGCCCAGTTGCTTGCTTCGCCAGATTTCCGGATCTTAAGCTCTGTACTTCTTCCTTTGGGACAGTCTCAAGTAGCTCTTGGATAAGGTTACCTTCCGTTATGAAAGTGGATGCACTCAGCAACTGTTATATTATTTATAACTATAGAGCGCAGCAATCATTCGTCCTTTTTTTTACAGGTTTTATTTGGCAAATCGAGATCTACATCTACATACATACTCCGCAATCCGCCATACGGTGCGTGGCGGAGGGTACCTCGTCCCACAACTACCATCTTCTCTCCCTGTTCCACTCCCAAACAGAACGAGGGAAAAATTACTGCCTATATGCCTCTGTACGAGCCCTAGTCTCTCTTATCTTATATTTGTGGTCTTTCCACGAAATGTAAGTTGGCGGCAGTAAAATTATACTGCAGTCAGCCTCAAATGCTGGTTCTCTAAATTTCCTCAGTAGCGATTCACGAAAAGAACGCCTCCTTTCATTTAGAGACTCCCACCCGAGTTCCTGAAGCATTTCCGTAACACTAGCGTGATGATCAAACCTACCAGTGCATAGCCATTATCAATGCACTATTTTCTAGTCTCGATTCATGTCAGTTCCCTGTTGTTCGGGCTCTTATATGCTGTTGGAATTAAGAATGTATCTCAACTGCAGCAGCGAACTGAAAATGGCTGTGCAACGGAGCAGAATGAGATGAACGGAGCCTGTAACATGCCGAGAGAGGTGGGACGCCGAGCACGCCACTGTCTTCGTCTACATGGACGTCATTGTGAATATGTCCTAGGGTAAAATTACAGTACGTAATTGAGTTGCATTTCGAGGCCCTTGGTGTGATTGCTTTCTTTACGAGGTGCATTCAAGTTCTAAGGCCTTCGATTTTTTTTCTAATTAACTGCTCACCCGAAATCGATGAAACTGGCGTTACTTCTCGACGTATTCGCCCTGCAGACGTACGCATTTTTCACAACGCTGACGCCATAATTCCATGGCAGCGGCGAAGGCTTCTTTAGGAGTCTGTTTTGACCACTGGAAAATCGCTGAGGCAATAGCAGCACGGCTGGTGAATGTGCGGCCACGGAGAGTGTCTTTCATTGTTGGAAAAAGCCCAAAGTCACTAGGAGCCAGGTCAGGTGAGTAGGGAGCATGAGGAATCACTTCAAAGTTGTTATCACGAAGAAACTGTTGCGTAACGTTAGCTCGATGTGCGGGTGCGTTGTCTTGGTGAAACAGCACACGCGCAGCCCTTCCCGGACGTTTTTGTTGCAGTGCAGGAAGGAATTTGTTCTTCAAAACATTTTCGTAGGATCCACCTGTTACCGTAGTGTCCCTTTGGAACGCAATGGGTAAGCATTACGCCCTCGCTGTCCCAGAACATGGACACCATCATTTTTTCAGCACTGGCGGTTACCCGAAATTTTTTTGGTGGCGGTGAATCTGTGTGCTTCCATTGAGATGACTGGCGCTTTGTTTCTGGATTGAAAAATGGCATCCACGTCTCATCCATTGTCACAACCGACGAAAAGAAAGTCCCATTCATGCTGTCGTTGCGCGTCAACATTGCTTGGCAACATGCCACACGGGCAGCCATGTGGTCGTCCGTCAGCATTTGTGGCACCCACGTGGATGACACTTTTCGCATTTTCAGGTCGTCATGCAGGATTGTGTGCACAGAACCCACAGAAATGCCAACTCTGGAGGCGATCTGTTCAACAGTCATTCGGCGGTCCCCCAAAACAATTCTCTCCACTTTCTCGATCATGTCGTCAGACCGGCTTGTGCGAGCCCGAGGTTGTTTCGGTTTGTTGTCACACGATGTTCTGCCTTCATTAAACTGTCGCATCCACGATCGCACTTTCGACACATCCATAACTCCATCACCACATGTCTCCTTCAACTGTCGATGAATTTCAATTGGTTTCACACCACACAAATTCAGAAAAAGAATGATGGCACGTTGTTCAAGTAAGGAAAACGTCGCCATTTTAAGTATTTAAAACAGTTCTCATTCTCGCCGCTGGCGGTAAAATTCCATCTGCCGTACGGTGCTGCCATCTCTGTGACGTATTGACAATGAACGCGGCCTCATTTTAAAACAATGCGCATGATTCTATCTCTTTCCAGTCCGGAGAAAAAAAATCGGAGGCCTTAGAACTTGAATGCACCTCGTATTTATGTGTTGTTTGTGTTGCGCTTTTGATTTCTAATCTATTACCTAACTCTGAAATAAAGCATTTTATTTGACATTTTGCTCTTATTTCGATGCTTAAATTACATCTACGAAGTGTGTACAGTTACTTTTGAATCACCCGGCATAGTCTTAAAAAAATCACGAAGAAATTATTGGAATGGTAGATGTGATGTACATGTACAAATAAATAGCTGCAATTTCAGAAAATATGCGTGACTTATTCAAGAAAAAGAGCACCGAACACTCATGACGATGGGCCTCTGCAGCCGACAACCCATACCTGTGAACATGCTAATTCCACAAACACTTGCAACTACGACTGAATTGGGCGCGTGACCATCGGCACTGACCGTTGCGTGGTCTGATGAGTCCCGATACCTTCTTCATGATGTTGAGGGGACGGTGCGAATCCTTCGTGTTCGAGGAAGCAGCTCATTGATAGTACTGCAGTACGGAGATAAGCTGGCAGCGGCTCTATCACGCTCTGAGGAACATTTACGTGGGCATTCACGTGTCCAGTGGAGCTCGTGCAAGGCACGATGACGTCCAAGGAATATCATACGCTATATGCAGACTACGTACACCTCTTCATGACGGTCATGTGTCCCGACGCCAGTGGCAGTTTTTCAAGAAGATAATGCACCGTTCAAAAGGCCAGCAGTGTGATAGAGTGCTTCGAGGAACACAGTGGCGAGTTCCCGTTGATGTATTGGCGCCCCAACTTGCCAGCTCTAAATCCGATCGAACACATGTGGGATGTGATTGAGCGCGGTGTCAGAGCTGCTTGCTCCCCTTCCCGGAATTTACGGGAATTAAGTGACCTGTGAGTGCAGATATGGTGCCTGCTCTCCCCAGAGACCTACCAGGGCCTCGTTGCCTGCATGCTACGACGCGGCGCCGCTGTTTGTTTCGCTTACGCCACAGTCCCGCAGCGATCACAGAGTCGGCGTGGCTACAACGGATTTGGCAATGTTAGTTTTAGGGATGGTCGGATGCCATTCCTGCAGCCACTCCGTACCCACCCCAGGACGGAATGAGTGTACCCTGACTGTCTGCGTCTAGTGTAAGTCGTGAAATAGTGCGGACGTGTTTCAAATGCCTGCGACGCATGTAACTGAGGCGGAACGTGGGGAACAGCCCGGTATTCACCCAGCGGGATGTGGAAAACCGCCTAAAAACCACATCCAGGCTGGCTGGCACACAGGCCTTCGTCGTTAATCTGCCGTGCGGATTCGATTCGGGGCCGGCGCGCCTACCCGAGTCCAGGAAGCAGCGCATTAGCGCTTTCGGCTACCCTGGCGGGTTAATGACAGTATTGGCTCGTGAGCAAAAATGTATGACGATCACTGGTCTAGTGTGTACGAGCCTAACCAGGAACCAAGAGCGGAGGTGAGACCAGCCGGCTGCGAGGCTGCAGCCGGAGGCAGTCCCCGCTCTGACGCCCCCACTGCGGCCTCTTGATATTGCCTCGGCCGATCGTTTTTCATCGCGCCGAGTTCCTTGCCTCCATCCCACCTCGCGTCGCCAGCACCGCCCCACTGCTCTCACCAGCCAGCCGGCCCTCTCTGTGTTCTGTACTCTTCACGCCGTGAACCCGTCCCACCTCCTAAGAAACCTCCTCCCAGCTGTACTCCAGTCACCTGTTGCTTTTCAGCTCATCAATTTTGATACCTTCGTGTTATACCTATGTACACTACTGGCCATTAAAATTCTTACATCACGAAGATGACGTGCTACACACGCGAAATTTAACCGACAGGAAGAAGATGCTGTGATATGCAAATGATTAACTTTTCAGAGCATT
Organism: Schistocerca cancellata; assembly: GCF_023864275.1. Lineage (NCBI taxonomy): Eukaryota > Metazoa > Arthropoda > Insecta > Orthoptera > Acrididae > Schistocerca > Schistocerca cancellata. Next base: position 595,739,470 of record NC_064630.1, on the reverse strand, counting down.
CACACAAGGTTGGCGCCGGTGGCGACACCTACAACGTGCTGACATGAGGAAAGTTTCCAACCGATTTCTCATACACAAACAGCAGTTGACCGGCCTGGTGAAACGTTGTTGTGATGCCTCGTGTAAGGAGGAGAAATGCGTACCATCACGTTTCCGACTTTGATAAAGGTCGGATTGTAGCCTATCGCGATTGCGGTTTATCGTATCACGACATTGCTGCTCGCGTTGGTCGAGATGCAATTACTGTTAGCAGAATATGGAATCGGTGGGTTCAGGAGAGTAAACGGAACGCCGTGCTGGATCCCAACGGCCTCGTATCACTAGCAGTCGAGATGACAGGCATCTTATCCGCATTGCAGTGCCGGATCTTGCAGCCACGTCTCGATCCCTGAGTCAACAGATGGGGATGTTTGCACAACAACCATCTGCACGAACAGTCCGACGACGTTTGCAGCAGCATGGACTATCAGCTCGGAGACCAGGGTTGCAGTTACCCTTGAAGCTGCATCACAGACAGGAGCGCCTGCGATGGTGTACTCAACGACGAACCTGCGTGCACGAATAGCAAAACGTAATTTTTTCGGATGAATCCAGGTTCTGTTTACAGCATCATGATCTTTGCATCCGTGGTTGGCGAAATCGCGGTGAACGCACATTGGAAGCGTGTATTCGTCATCGCCATACTGGCGTATCACCCGGCGTAATGGTATGGGGTGCCACTGGTTACACGTCTCGGTCACCTCTTGTTCGCATTGACGGCACTTTGAATAGCGGACGTTACATTTCTGATGTGTTCCGACCCGTGGCTCTACCCTTCATTCGATCCCTACGAAACTCTGCATCTCAGCAGGATTATGCACGACCGCATGTTGCAGCTGCTGTACGGGCCTTTTTGGATACAGAAAATGTTCGACTGCTGCCCTGGCCAGCACATTCTCCAGATCTCTCACCAACTGAAAACGTCTGGTCAATGGTGGCCGAGGAACTGTCTCGTCACAAGACGCCAGTCACTACTCTTGATGAACTGCGGTATCGTGTTGAAGTTACATGGGCAGCTGTACCTGTACAAGCCAACGACGAACCTAGGTGCACCAATGGCAAAACGTGCTCTGTTTGACTCAATGACCAGTCGTATCAAGGCCGTTATTACGGCCAGAGGTGGTTGTTCTAGGTACTGATTTCTCAGGTCCTATGCACCCAAATTGCGTGAAAATGTAATCACATGTCAGTTCTAGTATAACATATTTGTCCAGTGAATACCCGTTTATCATCTGCATTTCTTCTTGGTGTAGCAATTTTAATGGCCAGTAGTGTAATTTTACTCTACCAAGACGGTTTAATAGGCTGCAACAGAACGTTGTTGCTGTCGACCTACTTCTTCTAAGAATTAAACATCCTTACGAGAGACCGAGCGAGGGCCGCAGTGGTTAGCACACTGGACTCGTATTCGGAAGAATGACGGTTCAATACCCGTCCGGTCATCCTGATTTAGGTTTTCCGTGATTTCCCTAAATCGCTCCAGGCAAATGCTGGGATGGTTCCTTTGAAAGGGCACGGCCGACTTCCTTCCCCGTCCTTTCCTCATCCAATGAGGCCGATGACCTCGCAGTTTGGTCTCTACCCCCAAACAACCCAACCCTTACGAGAAACAGTAAAATATCAAAATCAAACACTTGACGTTATTGAAACTACGTTGTTGGGCCATGCAAAATTATGTTGTTACTAAATATTTTCTGTATCGTACTTTGTGACTGATGACTATTTATAGGCATCTGTTGCTGGTTTTTCTCGATTTCTGTCACAGTATTTTCACTACTTTATCGATGACTAGGGGGTTCTAGACCACAGGAAATAGGTCTTTTTCTTCAAAAGCATTGCTAGGCAATAAGAGAAGCTTCGATTCTAATGAGATCTTCTGACGTATTTTATTAACAAATTACTTGTTATCACTGAGTAAAATCTGCATATACTGAGTACTGATGCGATGCTTCTGAAAGTAAGTAAATCGGTTTATTTGATGTTTTTATTTCCACCGTAGCTATCTGTTTCGCTTACATACCCTTAGAATATGTCATATTTGATAAGAACTCTGTTTGGTATTGCTTTTATTTTAATTTATATATGCCTAAAATGTACCAGTAGTTTGTGGTTCGCGGTTTTCTGCAAGTGCCTTTTAATTAGGAATTATTTTTTGAATAACGAAAAACTTTTTTTATCCACGCTTTTCTTTATGTTATGAGTTGATCCACAATTTATAGAAACTTTCTGGCAGATTAAAACTGTGTGCCCGACCGAGACTCGAACTCGGGACCTTTGCCTTTCGCGGGCAAGTGCTCTACCAACTGAGCTACCGAAGCACGACTCACGCCCCGTACTCACAGCTTTACTTCTGCCAGTATCTCGTCTCCTACCTTCCAAACTTTACAGAAGCTCTCCCGCGAAAGGCAAAGGTCCCGAGTTCGAGTCTCTGTCGGGCACACAGTTTTAATCTGCCACGAAGTTTCATATCAGCGCACACTCCGCTGCAGAGTGAAAATCTCATTCTGGAAACATCCCCCAGGCTGTGGCTAAGCCATCTCTCCGCTATATCCTTTCTTTCAGGAGTGCTAGTTCTGCAAGGTTCGCAGGAGAGCTTCTGTAAAGTTTGGAAGGTAGGAGACGAGATACTGGCAGAAGTAAAGCTGTGAGTACCGGCCGGGAGTCGTGCTTCGGTAGCTCAGTTGGTAGAGCACTTGCCCGCGAAAGGCAAAGGTCCTGAGTTCGAGTCTCGTTCGGGCACACAGTTTTAATCTGCCAGGAAGTTTCATATCAGCGCACACTCCGCTGCAGAGTGAAAATCTCATTCTGGCACAATTTATAGTGTCTGAAGAGCGTGAATATCAGCTGAATCATCTGGTTAGAATGTGGAAAGTCCAAAGGGAAAATCAAGGCAATTTAATATTTTCAGGTGAATATATTCGTTTTTGGCGGTACTGCGTAAGTTTGTAACTAATTACGTAGGAAGATAAACTATAGGTGTTTTTCCATTAGAAATTATAGCTGCAAGTTCTGAATATAATGTTTTTTAGCGATACTATATGGCGATCTCATATATATTTACACTTATTGTCTACTGCGTAACTACTTTTATAATTTTCAGTCATGTGTTACAGGCATACGCCACTTGAAAACTCACTAAAATGCTCATAGTGTTATAAAGAATAAAATAATTTGTAAAGTGTTAGTGAACCTTTCACGCAGGCACTTTTGGAGAAACGTTTTGATGCAAATGTAGCAAAGGAGGTTGTTACAATTAATAATCAGCAAATCAACAGTTGTAAAATTAATCACTGGTTATTTACTTCGATAAAAAATAAAAGTGAGAAGGAGTATCATTTATATGAGATACTTCCTTTCCACTTACATGAGTTGTCTGCTATGATCAGTAATATTCCTTTTTGTATGAAGCAGTCTTTCGAGATACTTCAATACTACGGACAAATCATACATCCTCATACATTCATTTCGACTTAACGTTCAATGTTTGTTTCGTTCAAATCTCAATATCGTGTTGTTTCTTTTTTTGTCATTTATTTTCTTTAAATATGGGTTTCATACGAGATATGATTCTGCACCAAAAAGGAGAGCTTCACCTACTGATATGAAATAAGTTGATTTGTTGTCAGTCGCTGTACTAGTCATATATACTCTCTGACATGTCGGTGCTATGTCGAACTATTTTAAACTGGTTTTTTGGAATTAGCGTTGTTAGCTACAATGTAATATCGTGCCTAGTGCTACGTTTAAGTACTCAGATTGAACTCTGCTTCTTAGAAAAATTTCGCGTCTCAGAAATAAACCACATATTCTTTTAGAACAATGTTGTTCGTCAAAACTCGTGTGTGATATGTGGGTGAATTAATTTACAGCAAGATAGATAAATACCCTATCGCTGTCGATAAGTTCACATGTCAACGGTATATCATGGATGCTTGATAGGTTGCTGAAATATTCCGACAGGCGTTCATCGGTGTATATCTCATCGGAAATAAATGAGTTGTCATTCCATTTGACATGAGATATGTGATTTGGGGGTGGAGGTTGGAGGGGGTGGGCGATAAGGCTGGGAGATGGTAGGGGAATATTGGAGGACGGAGGAAAATAGCGGCTGCTGTCACATTTCGACAGCAGTTAGCTTAATGGGCATAAACACGTTGAGAGAAGAGTTGTTTTCTGTTGCACAGGTGACATAAACTTACATAAAATCTGTTTAAGACTGTCAAAACGTCTGGATCAACTACGAAGTAATAAATTCTTCAATTGGATATTTATATTAAACTTAATGGTCACTGATTGAGAAGTCAGATTAATAAATAAAATATTATAAGGCCAGCTCTCGACTGGTTTCAGAATTTTTCTGATTACCTTTACTTTTGAAATAGCGCCTTGTTTATTGGACATGCAAAACTTTTCGGTGGTTTGATTTTTCTACGTTAAAAATTAACTTCTCCATTGGACAATTTGCGTAAACTTGTTCATTAGCGTATGAGAAATGATAGTATTTATACGGACCTTCAAGTTGATCACATAATGGGAACAATGCCTTGTGCAGAATTCACGATACATTGATGAGTATTTTTAGGGCTTTTTGAACAAACATCGAACAAATACGTTTGAGAAGGCCGTGCGCTGAATCGCAGTTAGGGGGGGGAGGGGGAGGGTGCCTTGGTGCTCGGTTCCTATTTGAGCTAGGAACATGGGGTAAAATGTTCTGGTTCAGGCCAGATGAGCGGCTATTTGTAGAGCCATTGGAACATCTGTCTTACGGTCACTATGTTACAGTATATTAAGCAAGTTTCGAACGGCGAACTGGAGCTTGCACCGAGGCAAATTGTGGGAATCGATTATTTCCTTTTTCAAAAGATGTTAATTAGGCTGAAATTGATGCTGAGCTAATGGTAACGTTTACATATGCACCGTTCAGATTTTACGTACAAATACGTGCAAAAAACACGTTTTTCTGGGAGGTTTTTGATGTGCGCCTCTTCTGTTCTTCAAACTTGAACGGATCGGTTCAAACATAGCCGTATGGTAGATAAATGAATAAACTCAGAAACAATTTTTCAATGCAGTCGAGATACGAAGGTTTAAAGTCGAGCTAAATGTAGCACGTAAAATTAATTATCACGTGAACTGAATGCTTGGAAGCGGTTTAAAGCGAATCAAATAGACAGATAATATATTCTTACGAAAAAATTGTAAACTCTAAAAAGTTTAGCTTCATTTGGATTTTACGTGCAAAAACACGTTTTTATGTGAGAGTTTTCTTTAGCTTGCGCCACTGTTGTGTTTCAAACATGTGCGATTCAGTTCAAATTTTGAAGAAGGTAGAAAAATACATGTAATTAACGGTCGTCCTGTTAATTGGTGAAAGCTTCATCCCTCGCCACGATACAAGCAACAACACAAAAACCTATACCAGATCAGTCGTTTCTTAGTCAAGAAAAATCTACATCGATTCATAAGCTATGGCGGTTTAATGTCAAAATTAGAATAAGAGTTCGGAACACAAAAAAGGCGAATATGTCCGGGGCAGAATTAGATATTTAAAAGAAGGGAACTTGTTTTTAGATTTATCTTCTAGCTTCAAAGACGTATAAATCAAAACATATTGACATATTCCCGCCTTTTTACGAGTTAACACTACTTCCACAGCGCAATGAACTCTTTTAGCTGCGCGGTGCAGGAAGACGTGCATCTTGCTATGTGTAGGCCTGAAGTCCCCGATGCTGTGCTCAAAATCCAGAAGATTCACCAGCCACAGTAAAGATACGAATCATCATATGGCTGAAGAGCATACGTGTAACAGCCGAAAAAGTTACTGTGGAGAGACAAAATTTCTGGGAATGGATTTGTTTCTGAGGGAAGACATCACACATCATGATGCTTTAGTTGGAACAATGCGTTATATTACATGACATGAGTATTAATACTGACGCGTAAGAAAGCTCGAATATATCAAGCTGTTTTGAATTAATGTCTATGAAGGTCCCTGAAAAGCCAACCGCCAATTCCTTTCTTTTTCATCCCTAACTCTGGCTACGAAATACTCGTCTTATTGTGGAATACTAGGAGCATTTTTCAGTCTTGTAAGAGTATTACTGACAAACGTTTGTGATGTTAAAATTGTCTACTTTTCCCTTACATAGTGCAATCAATTGTTATCTTACCTTACCTTACCTACAGATTTGAAGTTCCTATTTATTACTAACTAGCCTCTTTTACTTCAACCTCACTAAAGTTTCCTTACTAGACTAGTATTGTAGTAGGAACGAAAGAGTAGATAGGTCGAATTAGCAACAGACACAAGAATGAAACTTAAATGAGATAACTGTAACGCAAATGTATAGTTGCTATCCATTCAGAGGTTGGTATGCAGAACGTCATGCTTTACTAGGTGTAGTCCTATTGGAGGAAGTACGACGATTGCCCAGAAAGTAGTGCATCGACATTTTTTTCTTCTAGAATTCTTTATTGAAAATAATGAGAATTACACAGATGAAAGAATGATGTTTTATCTACACACCTATTTTTCCACATATTCTCCATCCCGTTCTATGGCCTTCTTCCATTGCAAAACAAGGGCATGAATGCCCTGTCCGCACCTATCCTTGTCCTGGTGGCGGAGCCAATGCTTCATTGTGTGAATCACCTCCTCATCGTCCTCAAAATGTCTTCCACGAATGACATTCTTTAATGACTCACGCAAGTGAAAGTCCGACGGTGCTAGGCCAGGGCTGTCAGATGTGACAGCCATGGATGGTCTCCGAGACCGCTGCAAATCGTGGAGCTCCGCCGAACCGACTTCTGATGACCTCACCCTCCTTGCCCAGCGACTAACTGCACTTTCGTCTATACCAGATGCTCCATAGACTTCGCACAAGCGATTGTGAATATTCTCCACAGTTTCTTTCTCTGTAATGAGAAACTCAATGACAGCACGTTGCATGTGACGTACATTACCTACAGACGCCATTTGGAAACTATCCTGCAGCTACGCTATCTGTTGGAAGTGATGGAAACTTTGCGTGCTCACTCAGGAGACTTAAAATAATTAACACGTAGCGTTTTGCATTCGCAGCATTGTTTCCGGCTGAGAAACAAAAAATGCGGTGCGTCACTTTCTGGGCAACCCTCGTATATTGTAGCGATCTTTCGGTCTTTTAAACTGAATAATGGCCGACTGCAGCGCCCAAGACCGCTCGGCTAATCCCGCGCGGCCGAAAACAACAGCACACAATACCATGTATTAGCAAAATGACTAATTATGAGCAGAGCTGCTATCTGTTTAAGATCGGTGGCAACAAGTTATTTGGTACTGACCTACACTGTCTACTTTGATGCTTAGAGGATCATGCTAATTACAGTGTATCACTCAACAGTAAAAAAGTACTGAAGATTTGGACATGGGGAGACTCTAATACTTCACTACTGAGAAACAGTAATTTTGAAATAGTTACCATGATGTTACGTTAACTAATAGGAACACTAATTGTTTGGGTAGACCGTACATAAACTTTTGCACTGCACAGAGCGTATGAGGGCCCTAAATCCGATAAAGCCTAGGGAAAGTATTACAACTTATAATCTTGAAAGCACAAACATTTCAGAAACAGTTAAGTAAGCTTGACACTAGTTTTTGCAATTAGTTTTTCTGGCAGAATGACTAAAACAGAGTGGGACCCTGAAACTCTTCTGTATGCCACAACATATTTTCAGAATAACTCTTTGACTAAAAATCATAGTAACAAGAGACACAAAGAAGGAATATACATACAAAAACACTGGTTACAAGCCTAATATATGCTAATATATCAATATGACCGTCGTAGGCCTTGAAACTACTATGGTCTAGACTTTGTTTCTGTCATCACTATTCTCTAGTAAAATATATATCCACAGAAATAAATTTTAGTTACCCATGCTAGTTTCGCTTCAAATTGAAATTGTAATTAAACATTCTTTTTTTGTAAGCTGAACTTAAGAATTTTACCTATTACATGAAGTACTTCACTTAAAAAACTACTTGAAAAACCAAAACTTATTCACATAATCAATTCTTTTATGATTGTGATTAATCGTTTAACTTCTTTTACTTTCTCGTAAAAGGAAAACTGGGAAAACTGTTGAAGCAGGTACGTGATGCTATCTATCTAAGTGATTTGGGACGAAACATGATTCATGATACAAAGATAGTTCTTAGTACTTTTATTGTGATCTTCAGCAAACACTGGTCCTTTCAAGCTTTTAAAAAATTAATAGTTACAAATACATATTTGTCGTATGCTGGAAGCAATGGTGGTCTTCTGTGACAATAGAACAAAGCCGTAAGATGTGTTCATGGTCCCTGATGGAATGTGCCCTGCAGGATAGCTTCTTGGCATCGTAAACGCAGGCTCTAGAGCAACCCAATGAAGAGCATGATTGGTTGGTTTGTTTGGGGAAGGAGATCAGACAGCGAGGTCATCGGTCTCATCGGATTAGGAAAGGACGGGGAAGGAAGCCGGCCGTGCCCTTTGAAATGAACCATCCCGGCATTTGCCTGGAGCGATTTAGGGAAGTCACGGAACACCTAAATCAGGATGGCCGGACGCGGGATTGAACCGTCGTCCTCCTGAATGCGAGTCCAGTGTCTAACCACTGCGCCACCTCGCTCGGTCCGAAGAGCATGATACACCAGTAATAACAGCCTATATTCGTGGCATGATTACTGTTATTTTCCAGATATCCTTGCCTCATTGATCACTCTGAAAGATGACTCGTCGAGATCTAGCGACTGACTGTATGCGCTACAAAGAGTTCCCGCGCCAGTTCACGCCCTTCTACCTCTTACATTCTCGCCAACCTTTTCATTGTGGAGGCACTTCCCACCAACTTCCTCCAGCTACAGCTCTAAATTCACAATGCACGAACCAGTTAAGTATCACAATTCAGTATAATGTAGCACCGGTTAATGGTATGCATTCCACCCTTAAATTTTGTTTATGGCTTCCTTAGCCCCTCACTTTGCTCTCTTTCTTTATACCTTTTGCTACAACTATAAGCATGTTTTGAGTTACGTGCGTCCCCAACTCGACGCGACGAGGGTACTTACTAGTTTTCAGTTACTTACTGTAAAAAAAATTTAAAAAATTAAAAATAAATAAATAAAACAACAAAAAAACATTCAGAATAATACACCAACTGCATCCTTTGTACCACATCCCCAGGATGGGAGGGAGGAGACATCGTGGGCAGACCTCGGGTTGCGACCCCTGCCCAACTTGCCTCCGCCACCCCACTACCGGATCCATCTCTAAAAAATAAAAAAGAACAGAAAAAATAAAAAAAATTAGAAAAGAAAAAAACAAAAAGTAAAAAAAAATAAAAACGAATAACAACAAAAAAGTGACAAAGGAGCCAGACTCCCGTCCAGGCGACCCGAGACCCGTCTGTGCTACTTTTGTTTCCCTTTTTTTTAATGCCTATATTAATTTATAATTAATCATGAATTCCGCAAGGAATTGATTAAAAAAATTGCAAGCCTCTATAAATCAAAATTACAAATTGATGTCACATTTTGTTTCAATCTTTTGCGTTTTTCTTTTATTTTAACAGGAAATTAACCGTAATGTAATTTCTTGAAACATTTTATTATTGTTCAATTTGTTTTCGTTGTATTTTTAATTTTGTTCCGTTGAGGTAGGGAATATTAAAAAAAGCAACGAATGAGGAATTAAAAATATCTTTCATTTAATGGAAAGTTAATCAATATTTCCTATATTTTGACGAGTACATTCCAACGGTTGATACTTTTTATAAAAACAATCAAAACATTTGTACTTTCAACGCCACGAACATTGTACGAATGCACATTTATTTTCGTCGCAATCGCGTCCGTATTTTCTCAAGTCCGTAGAAAACGCCACTGCATTGACGTTATGGAATATTTCTTTTGGCGATGGATCTAGCGTCGCGAAAACAAAAGTAGCATAGACGGGTCTCGAACCAGGGTTGCCTGGACGGGAGTCTCGCTTGCTTGCCACTTCTTTTTTTATTTTTTTTGTGCGGCTACCAAAGTATTAAAATTTCCGCCCGGACAGGGACTTGAACCCTGGACCCTTAGGTTAAAAGCCTAATGCTCTACCGACTGTGCTATCTTTTTTTATTTTTTTTATTTTTATTTTTAGGGCCTCCCTTCTCCCCTCACAGCCCTTCCTTACGCTCTCCAGGAATGCCTTCTTCGGCGAGCTTCTTCAGCTGTATTCGAAAGAAAACAAATACTCCAATTATACTGGTTTCTCCTTCCAGTAAACAAAAATTAGTCTCCTTCGTCTTGATGGCGAAGAATCAGTCTTTTAGAACAAAAAACGTTTCTCAAAACCAAAATCAAATTTCTTTTTCCTTTAAGAACAAATTATGAAGAATAATAAGGAAAAGTTTTTTTAGCGACTTGTAGTTAAAGACCAGTTCTTACAGGAGCGCCTGAAGTGTCTCCGCCTACAGCAGGCCAGCTCGTCCAAATGTGTCTTCTCATTGCGTAGGCGTGGGTTCTGGGTAGCAGATCTATTCAGTTCGGTTCGGTTAATACAGTTTTCAGCTTCTCAGGGATTGGAGGTTCCAGCTACGAGGTGGGTCATCGAAGGTGCTCCGTAAGAAATTGGAAAAATATTGCTTATAGCGTGGGATGCGGATCAGGACGCAGTGTTGTTCGTTGAGATAAGTCCAATATCCTAGCGTAGAGTTGTCGCCAGAAGCAAAAAGATCGTGTGCCCACAGATCCAATTCACAGAGTGAGTTTTGACGGAGGGGTAGAAAGTCTTATCGGGGTACAAAAGCATGTTGACGTCGATCTGAGCTGGTGTCTGCCGAGTAATAAACGCCAAAATTCGCCGCACAAGTGTCCAGACGTCAAAAGCTGTGCCACAGTGGAACCGGTGGACATCCGTGTCATCCACTCCAGAGTGGGTGCAGAGGGATGAATCGGCGAGATGGATGCGGTTCAGACGATCTCGGTTAATTGTTTGGCATTCACGGTGATGTACCACGCTGATTGAACGTCTGATTCGAGAAAACGCGCGTGGATCGCCTTCCATACGTGTCGCCACACGTATTGTGGATACTTAGGTTCAATGGGGTTAGACGGGCGGCACTGTTGTAACAATTCGGAGACTGTTTTCGTGAGGTACAAACGTGTAAGTGGTAACGACCGGTAGACATAACTGAACTCCAGGAATAATCGTTGGATGTAATAAAAGAGGGTTGGAATGGTCGATACAAGTACTGGGGCGGACAAGGAGGCCGGCGCAAAGTTCTGAAGCAGGAGGCTAGTAAGGCTCTGCAGGCAACGATGCCAAAGTTTTAGTTGGGAGCTGACGTAAAGTGCCTTGACACGAGTCGGCACGTGGATGAGTCCCACCCCGCCACGATCTCGTGGCAGTACAAGGGATTCATATTGCACCTTGAATAACATCCCCGAGCTGACGAAGGAGCCGAAAGCCATCAACAGTCGTCGGGCCAGGAGATTTGGGACTGGTAGTACTTGAGCCACGTGTGGTATACGGGAAGCATGATACATGTTCACGTATTGCGCGCATTGGATAACGTCGAGAGCTCATAGCCGGTGATCTGCGAGATTTGCTCTGATTGTCTGTAGCAAGCGTCTACCATTGATAGTCGCTGAGCGACGCAGATCTGCTGCGAAATCAAGTCCAAGACATCGTATGCTGGCGGCGACACTAAGGGGGCCAACGCATCTCTCCGGCAAGCCATCACCAATGAGCAGGACCTTGGATTTTGACACGTTGAGGCAGCTCCCCGACGCTTCACCGTAAGTCGTCACCCATGTCAGTGCTGCTCGAACTTCATCTTCACTGCGCAGATATAGTACTATGTCGTCTGCGTAGGCTGTACAACAAAAACGGTGGCCGTGCACAGCCATACCTTCCAAACGTTGGGGCATGCCCTGGAGCAGGGGATCCAAGGCGAAAGCATACAAAATCGTGGAAAGAGGGCATCCTTGTCGTACAGATCGGGCGATGACCAGGGGCGCTGTGAGGCGACCATTGTACATGATTTTTAAGGTTGCATTACTCAACAGGCGCATAACCACTGTGACAGTATCGCCAGGAAAACCCATATGCTGAAGAACTGTTCGTAAATAGAAGTGGTCAACACGGTCGAAAGCCTGGCTAAAGTCCAGTGAAGACAAGGCGCCAGGGAGACTTTGATAATGCGCTAATGCTACCATGTCTCTGTAACGGCAAAGGGCCGTACGGATGTTGTTGTCGCCTCCGAGGGAAGTCTGGTCGCAGGATGTGACGTAACGTGCGACCTTCTTGAGTTGCGATGCCAGTAGCCGTGTGAATATTTTCATGTCGCTGTTGAGCAAATTAATTGGTCGATAGTCCTGGACCCTCGATATCCCGTGCGGTTTATGTACGGGGATAATAATGACATCTAGAAACTCGCTCGGGACCACTGTCATCGGTGACATCAGCTCTTGTGCGATTGCCGTCCACGTGGAAGCCAACAAATAGTGAAAACTTTTATAAAATTCGATGGGTATACCGTCAGGTCCAGGAGATCTGTTATTGGTACCCGCCTTGATAGCATCAACCATTTCATCTGTGGTTACGTCGTCTTGGAGGTCATGCACTGCATCCTCCGGAAGAGTGTTCGTAGTAAGCTGAGCGACGTCTGTGATCAGTGCTGCAGAAAGCGGTACGGCTGCGTATAGCCCGGCAAAATGATCATGGAGAGCACGACCGATGCTTTGTTGGGTGTCGTGCCGGCGCCCTTCCACATCAGTGAGTACGTGGATCAGAGCTCGTCGTCGTCGTTGTCTTTCCTGAAGGAGGTGGTACATCGACGGACGTTCTTGAGGGATACGATTAGAAGCACGAGAACGGACTACAGTTCCTTCCAAGTGACGCCGCATGGTCAAGGAGATCTGCGCCTTCGTGCGATGTACCATCGACTGCCGGGCTGGCGAGAAAGGCATCGTCGCACAGTCACGTAGTATGGTGTAGTAGAAGTGCAGTGTGTTAGTTTGCGACGCCTTAAATTCTTTCCCATAACTCATCAGTGTCTTCCTGAGGGTCGGCTTTGCACAGGAGAGCCACCATGATAAGGTGGAGTCATAGGCTTCTCGACGATGGCGGCAGCTTGCCCACGCTTCTTCGACCATACGTCGACAGTCTGAGGAGGTCAGGTGAGCGACATTGAGTTTCCACAGACCACGACTATGCCACACTCGCTGTCGGACGAGAGTGACGTCACAGAAGTACGCATCATGGTCTGAAAAGGCCAAGGGCCAGACTTCCGCATGACGTGTGCCATCAGCAAGGGAGCGGGTAACGTAGATGCGATCTATGCGGCTTGACGAGTGAGAGGTGTAGAATGTATAGCCTGGTTGAATTCTGTGGAGCTTCTTCCAAGTGTCAACAAGTCGTAGACGGTCGATGACCACTGAGAGGGATGCACAAGGTGAATGGCGCGGGAGTTGGTCTGCGGGCTCTTGTGTCGAGTTAAAATCCCCACCGAGTACCAAATCGTCCTGCGGACCTGTGATGAGGGGTGTGACGCTTTCGGCAAAAAAAGTTTGTGGGTCATGACGGCGGCCAGTGCCGGACGGAGCGTAGATATTAATAATACGCACGCCGAACAGTGTGAGGGCCATACCTCGCGCAGTGGGGAGGTAGATGACGTACTCTGCAGGGAGTCCGTCGAGTAGCAGGACAGCGACGCCGCTACTGCTGTCGGAGGCGGGGGAAACATGTGCGTTGTATCCGGTGGGAACTAGGAAGTCAGCCACAAACACCTCTTGTAAGAGTGCTATATCAACATCCGCAGAGTAAATAGTGTCTCGGAACATGGCCAGTTTATGGGGGGCACGAATTGTGGCAAGATTCATCGTGGCGATACGATATTGCTGTGTACGGCCATCCTCAGTATTTGCAGAACGTGCGGTAGAAGTAGCCGGCAGGTGGAGACCCGCCGGTGGTGCCGCAGTGGGGATAATTAGTGGCGGGGCGCCAGCCCCAGCGTCGCCGTGGTGGACTCCTGTGCAGACACGCTGGCAGTCTGTTCCGCTTCCTCTTCAACGTCATCGGCCCAGGAAGCTGACGACGTGGACATGTGACGGTCACGTACTTCCGGAACGGGTGTTGTGGATTCCGCCACATGAGTGGCAGGGGGACCGCCATCATCATTGGTTGACAACGGCGAGGACACGTCCCATGCTGGGAGAGGAAGCGTCACAGGAGGGGCGCCTGTTGCTGCCGCATCGCGTGACTGGACACCATGTGGGAGATCACCGTCAGACATCAGGTCGACATCTCGCGGGGCCGTCTGAGAAAGGGCGTCATCGGAAGGCGTTCGTCGTCGTTTCCTGTGTTTGCGAGGCGACCGCTGTTTTCTGATGTGGCCTTCTGAATCAGAATGTGGTCGCCCGTCGTCTGACGCCGAACCCGTCGGGACAAAGGCAGACGTCGGCACGACACCGAGGTCGACGTCCATGGTTCCAACAGGAACATCGGTTTCGGTCTGCAACCCGGACGGTCCTGAAGCGAGCACTGGAGGCGACGCCGTGCTTGTGTCGTTGGCGCGTTGTGCTGCGGCGGGTGGCGTTGACGATGCTGCTGGCGCAATCGGGAGTGGCACGACGGGGTCCTGTGCAACCTTGGCGTAGGTGATGGGTAAGGACGTGACCGTCGAAGCCTGGGTTTCTTCATGTAATGGCGTCTGTATTAAACGGTGGTGTAAGCATTCGGAACGTACATATCCCTCCTGGCCACATCTTGCGCACGTTCGTGGCTGTCCATAGTACATGACGATGGCCCTCACACCGCCAATCAGCAGGTACGATGGGACATATTTCGTCAGCTCAATTTTTATTTGCCGGACGCCATTTAGTACGGGGTAGGTGGTAAATGTTTGCCACTTCTCCGCAACGTGACCCAAGTCGGTGCCACATGGTTGGAAAGCGGCAACGACCACGTCCCGAGGCACCTCAAACGGGAGCTCAAACACCCGCAATGTCCGGAGACCGAATCCAGCACGGGCGACTGTCACAGCACCCACATGTCCATCAGAGTTTTTAATTTTAGTCCGGTGGCATGACGGTGAATTATGTCAGTGCAAATTTCCTCCGTCGACATCTTGTTGTAGACAACACTTCCAGTGATGGAAAAATGTATGCCGATTACGTCCTGGGGGTTCAAACGTAGATCGTCTCGTAGGAACTGTTCGACTTCGAAAGCTCTGGGTCGTCGATGTTCGGCCTGAAACGTTACTTTGATCGTTGCACGGCGGTACGAGTGCGCCATGGAGTACGTTAGTACTGGACTCGATAGACACAAACACCGCGACGCGGAAGTAAACACCACCGAGAGCGGAGAGTCGGACGGCGCGCGGAGCAGCTCCGCAGGCTAACACGGCTGTGTGACGACTGGCCACTCGGCTACTCGCTCACTAGCCACAGTAGTGAAACTTTTCTGTATGTAAAGAGCTGCCCAAACTTTAACAGGCAATATTTCAAAAACGAGGCCGCATTGGCACCTAAAATTTTTGGGTTTGATAGGTACCTACCCACACTTAAAGCAGGCGAAGTGGGAGCTCATAACTCGATGCACCTCCCAGAAGGTCCTCTCGTAAGAAAAAAATATTTTTCATTTCAAATCAAACGAATTACATAATACGGATATCAAAGTACAGGTATCCTTTCTTCTCCGATTCTGCAGAGGTCCACCTAATTTCAGTCGTTATCAGTATACTTAATTTTCTGCGCTCTTTTGTGAAACTCTTTGTTTCACTTCTTCTTGGTTTTCCGTGTTAAACTTTCGTACAATGTATCCCCAGATGTACATTCTCAGAATTTTGTTTCTCAGGTTAAGACTTGTGTCTGATACAATTATCATCTACTGGCGAGGGAATTTGGATGTGCTGCTCTGTTTCTTATCGTCCTAGCTTCGTTGTCATGCGTTGATAAGTTTGCTTTCGTTTCGTCTGTTACGTGGTGTCCTGTTTTGGTATTAAGTTGAGGTCATTTAAAAAAAATGAGTGTGGCATTATCCCACTTGGGCTTAAGTGAACCAACATCTTAAAAACAAATCAAGAACAGCTGAATTCGTGGGCGTACACTCGTATGGCGAGAGCTGGGAACAATGCACCCAGGAACGTTATCGAACATGATCGTTTTCGTGGTCCGGGTATTATGGTGTGGAAAGGCATAACGTTGCGTGGACATACTCACCTTGAGATCTTTGAACACGGTACGCTCACTGGTCAGCGTTATTCTGACACTGCACTCCCTCTCCGTGTACGTCTTTTCACGGGTGAGTTCATTTTTATGGATAACAATGCGTGGCCTCTCCGAACACCACAGGTGGAGGTGCTCTTGGAAGGTGAGCACTTGTGCGATGTTTTGAGAAGACGTATTGCACCACGTTCATATGCACCAATGATCTTCCAGCAATTGTCGACCACGCTGGTGTAGCAGTCAAACTTCTTATCAGAGTTTTGGTCAGTATGGGAACACGTTACATAGCATGCATTGCCGTCCGTGGGGATCACAAACCTTGTCCTGCAATTTCTAATGTCCAAAGGATCATCACAAATTTTGGTGCCTTCAGTGTACTTTTTGTCTTTCGGTAAAAGCGTCATTTCTGTTCGCCTCACAGAGTATTTCTGTAAGTTAACTTCCGTACTATAATGAAACAGTTCTTTCTATACATGGTTCAAATTTCATCGAGCTATGTTACTTGGAAGTGTCAGATCTTGCTAGTATTACTTCCGCCCTTTAGTTTTGCACACCAGTGTAGTTACAGGCCCATATCATTGACGTCGATATGCAACAGGATTTTGGAACATATATTGTGTTCGAACATTATGAAATACTCCGAAGAAAAATGTCTATTGACAAAAAGTCAACATGGATTTTAAAAATATAGTTCTTGTGAAGCACAACTAGCTCTTTACTCGCATGAAGTGTTGAGTGCTATTGACAAAGGATTTCAAATTGATTCCGTGTTTCTTGATTTCCGGAAGGCTTTTGGCACTGTACCACACAAGCGCCTTGTAGTGAATTCGCGTGCTTATGGAATATCGTCCCAGTTATGTGACTGGATTCGTGATTTCCTGTCAGAGAGGTAACTGTTCGTAGTAACTGACAGAAAGTCATCGAGTAAAACAGAAGTGATTTCTGGCGTTCCCCAAGGTAGTGTTACAGGCCTTTGTTATAGGCATTTTGCTATTCCTTATCTATATTAAAGATTTGCTAGACAATCTGATCAGACGTCGTAGGTTGTTTGCAGATGACTCTGTCGTTTATCGACAAATAAGGTCACCAGAAGATCACAACAAATTGCGAAACGATTTAGAAACGATATCTGTATGGTGCGAAAATTGGCAGTTGTTCCTAAATAACGAAAAGTGTGAGGTTATTCACATGAGTGCTAAAAGCAATCCGTTAAACGTCGGTTACACGATAAATCTGTCAAATGTAGCAGTATGAGCAGTATAGGAATTACAGTTAAGAACTACTTAAATTGGAAGGAACTCACAGAAAATGTTATGGGGAAGGCTAACCAAAGACTGCGTTTTATTGGCAGGACACTTAGAAAATGTAACAGATATACTAAGGAGACTGCCTACACTACGCTTGTCCACCCACTTTTAGAATACTGCTGCGCGGTGTGGGACCCTAACCACATCGGATTGACGGAGTACATCGAAAAAGTTCAAAGAAGGGCAGCAGGTTTTCTATTATCACAAAATAGCAGAGAGAGTGTACTGAAATGATACAGGATTTGGGGTGGACATCATTAAAACAAAAGCGTTCCCCGTTGCGGCGGAATCTTCTCATGAAATTCCAATCACCAGCTTTCTCCTCCGAATGCGAAAATATTTTGTTAACACCGACCTACATAGGGAGAAACGATCACAATGATAAAATAAGGGAAATCAGAGCTCCTATAAAAAGATACAGATGTTCGTTCTTTCCGTGCGCTATACGAGATAAGAATAATAGAGAATTGTTAAGGTGGTTCGATGAACCCTCTGCCAGGCACTTAAATGTGATTTGCAGAGTATTCATGTATATGTCTGTATAAGCACAGTCTCAGCATAAAACTGTTGTGAGGTGTCAAGTATGAAGAAGATAATAATTTCGTGTTTCTTCTGTTCACTTCAATCCATTTTCTCTCCTCAATAGACAGTACCCTCCATTGAACATAAACTGTAAATCTGTCTCGTTTTTACAGATGACAGCAATGACATTCCGCCCTGAACTTTATTCCCATCTCTGAGTTTTTCATTTATTTCCGTCGGTGCTTCTCTGATGTGGAACAGTAGAAAAGAAAGACAACTTCTCTCTTACACCCTTTTTAATAAGAACGCTTCTTTCTTGGTCTTCCATTTTTATTGTTCCCTCTTAGTTGTTCTATATATAGTATATTATCCACCTTTTGCCCTAATGTATATCTACTGTTATGTGATTTTGAAATACCTTCTACCAATTAAAGTTGTCGAACGCGTTTTCTGGGTCGACATGTCGTATGAAAGTGACATGTTTTTAAGACTAAAAACAGCCGACCAGTTGCAATGGATAAAATAATCTTTACCTAGGTTTCGACAGATTTAAATCTGTCTTCTTCAGAAGGCGGCAGTATGACATTAATATGGAATGATGTATCATTGTCGTTTTTATAAATATCTGCATAGATCCATTAGTCCAAAATAAAATATAGCCCTAAAAATAGGGTTTGTCATGTAAATAAAAATTAGTACATGGATGTTGCAGAGCTCACAAGCGCTTGTGAGCTCTGCAACATCCATGTACTAATTTTTATTTACATGACAAACCCTATTTTCAGGGCTATATTTTATTTTGGACTAATGGATCTATGCAGATATTTATAAAAACGACAATGATACATCATTCCATATTAATGTCATACTGCCGCCTTCTGAAGAAGACAGATTTAAATCTGTCGAAACCTAGGTAAAGATTACTTTATCCATTGCAACTGGTCGGCTGTTTTTAGTCTTATTACGTGGAACCGTTGCTGTTGCGCAGCTATGTTTAAAATACTGACATGTTTTTCTTAAGTCACGTTTTCGTTATCAAGCGCAGCGTCAGCACTGCTTCTTTGGTGCCTTTAGTTTTCCTATAGCCAAACCTTTCATTATGTAACAGGTACTCAGGTACTCAGTTTTCTTATGCATTCTTTTTTTTTGGAATTTGTGGTAAGTTCCCATGGGACCAAACTACTGAAGTCATCAGTCCCTAGGCTTACACACTACTTAATCTAACTAACTTACGCTAAGGACAACACACACACCCGTGCCGAGGGGAGGACTCGAACCTCCGACGTGGGGAGTCGCGAGAACTGTGGCAAGGCGTCTTAAGCCGCTGCCCTACCGTGCGCGGCAGTATCCATTCTTCTACATACATTTCTTGTTAGTAAATTGGATGCAGAAGCTGTTAATCCGTTTGTATGACAGTTTTCGCATTCATCTTACTCTGGTATCTTGTAAATATTCTTTCGAACGTCTGGTGGTAAGTCTCCAGTCCATGGACTCGAGACACTTACCTGAACAGCCATTTTGTTGCCTATCAAGGGGACTGGTAACCACAGATGTTAAGTCCCATAGTACTCAGAGCCATTTGACTTCTTTGCTGTCTCTCACTCCTTTGATTTCAGGAATTACAAACTCTAATATTGGATGCCCTATGTCTAGCATATCGGCACGCATTTCTTCTTCTCTCCTCTCGATAGATGCCCTCACAGCACTCTGCGCACCTATCCCTCCTCTCTCCTGCATAGTAGAATTCCTTTGGCACTGTTAATGTTGACACCGTAGCTTTTATTTTTTTCCACAATTATGTTTCTGAATTTCTAAGCACTTGCTGTTCGATTTCTTCACAGTTGTCCTTCAGTCATTTGGCTTTATCTCCCGAGTACTTCCTGTTGACTTCATTTATTAGTTGGTCACATTGATACAGCCGTTTCTGCCACGAACATTTTTTATGTGCTTTTTCTGTTGCTCGAAGTTCTTCGCAGCTGCCTTTCTTTGCTGGCCAGTTTCTCAGATCACTTTGTGTAGGACTTCAGTTCCTCACTATACGAAACGTTTACTGTGGCTGCGGTATTCATTATCGCAAAATCTGTACCGTCGTGTCACTTCAGATGCATATGGTGATCAATATCCTTCTTCCTTACGTAATGATTGTTCTTAACTATTATCTTACACTTCTGCCTATTATTAATCATTAATAAATTGTGATTTACGCCTATTTCTGTGCCTGGGTACGCTTTACAAACCAGTATCTGATACCGGAATCTCCATATAGTCGGTGGGCCACGACTGGACCGTCTGTTGCCAGAACGGTGGAGCTTTTACATACCAAATTACACCTTCACTTCCTGTCTACCTCATTACCTCACCGGCCGGAGTGGCCGAGCGGTTCTAGGCGCTACAGTCTGGAACCGCGCGACCGCCACGGTCGCAGGTTCGAATCCTGCGGAAACTACTGCAGTTTAGACGGAGGTCATATTCGTACAGATTTGTAAACGTGGTCTAATTTCTGCGTTTCTGCGTCATGGGATGGCGATGTGGACATATACAGATGGCGGTAGAATCGTGTACACAAGGCATAAAAGGGCAGTACATTGGCGGAGCTGCCATTTGTTCTCAGGTGATCCATGTGCGAAGGTGTCCGACGTTGATTATGGCTGCCCGACGAGAATTAACAGATTTTCACCGCGGAACGGTACTTGGAGCTATAAGCATGGGGCATTCTATATCGTAAATCGCTAGGGAATTCAATATTCCGACATCCACAATGTCAAGAGTGTGCCAAGAATACCAAATTTCAGGCATTACCTCTCACACGGATAATAGAGCCGATGGCCTTCACTTGACGACCGAGAACAGCGGCGTTTGCTTGCCAGTGCTAAGAGACAAGCAATACTGCATGAAATAACAGCAGAGATCAATCTGGGACGTACGACGAACGTATCCGTTTGGACAGTGCGGCGAAAGTTTGGGTTAATGTTTCATGGTAGCGGACGATCGACACGAATGTCTTCGTTAACAGCACAAGATCGCCTGCAGTGGCTCCCCTGGGCTCCTGACCATATCGGTTGACCCTAGACTACGAGAAAACCGTGGGCTGGTCAGATAAGTCCCGACTGCAGTTAGAAGGGTTCGAGTGTGGCGCAGGCACCACTCAGCAGTGGAACCAAGATGTCAACACGGAAATGTGCAGGATGGTGGTGGCTCCAAAATGGTGTGGGCTTTGGTTACATGGAATAGAGTCGAGCATCTGGTCCAGCTGCGTCGATCATTGATTGCAAATGGCTACGTTCCACTACTTGGAGACCATTTGCAGCCGTTCATGGACTTCATGTTACGAACCAATGATACAATTTTTATGGATAACAATGCTCCATGTCAGCGGGCCATAGTTGTTCGCTGTTGGTTTGAAGAATATTTTGGAAAATTCGAAAGAAAGATTTGGCCACCTGGGATCGCCAGAGATGGTCTATGTCAGGGCTTCACAACATACGTGCTCGCGGAGCAAGCTGTGAGCAGCAAGGCGCGAGCACGGAGCAGCGCGAGCACGCTACCCCCACTATCGGACGAGAGCGGAGAGTGGGGAAAGTCACGTGGGGCACACAACAGCTGCCGCCAGTCAATGTAAATCCGCGGCCACCTGCAGGGATATCACTCACAAATTATTACTGTGACAAATGAAACAAATAAAGGAGAATGTACACATGCCACATAATTTTATTAGCTTAGTGTATGCCTCTACATTCGCATTAATTTGTGAACTGTTACACAATAAAAGGTGTCACTGAAGTGTGGGATCCTCGGTCATCTTGTACTTTTTGCCCTTTACAATTGCGTCTATGTTCGGAGTAATTGTTCTTGTGCATTTTAGGCGCAGCGTGCAGTTTAAATTTCGATCAGACAATGCGTTTCTCAGGCGCGTCTTGTTACATTTCATAGCAGAGAACAGTTGTTCACAAACATACGTGGAACCGAACATTGATATTATTGTAGCCACCAGTTTGTGCAAACGAGGAAATCTATCCTGAGGGAAGTGTCTGTAGAATTCCAAAATGTTTTTCTTGTTCTGAAATTTGTCTCTGTATTCTCTGTCACACTGCAGGTCAATAATTTCTTGCTGCAGCTCAGGACGAATCTCTTATATATTCGCTTAATATGGAGAGAACAGATCAAAATCACTGTCTAGTGCTGTTAGATCTTGAAAGCGCTGATCACCTAAACTATGTGAATAACATTCACAGTCTTTGTGAACATCTTGCATGGATGATAATTTAGGAAAATGAGCTAGGTTTCCTGTTTCCAGCTGACTCACACAAAGTGTCAATTTCATTTTAAAAGCTCGTATTCGATCTATGAAATGAGTAATTAGCAGTAAAATGTTGTAGTAAAATGTTCAAAGCATTCAGATGGCTAGTTAAATTTGCTAAGAACGCGAGATCACATTCAAACGTGCGCGCGCATTTCCCTCCCTCCCTATTCCGCGACCTTGCACCTGCTCGCGAGCACGTGCCTGAGCAGACGCGAGTACTTGCGCTCAAAACCGGCCAGTTGTTAAGCTCTGGTCTATGGGATATAATCGAGATGTCATTGCGAGGACAAAATCCTGCACTGGCAACCCTTTCGCAATTAGCGAGAGCTATAGAGCATGGTTCAGTATTTCTGCTGGGGACTTTGAGCGACTTGTGGAATCCATGTGTGATAAACCTTTTGCATTTTCTTTATGTTTTCGTCTTCCTTAAAGGCAAAGAGACAAGATGAAGCGGTAGCCCATCATAGAGCCTATGCCTACCGTCATGTATTTTTTGACTTTCAGTTGTTAATAAACAGAGGATTTTTTCTGGTACCGGTAGGAGCAAGGAGGGATTCGCGCTCGGCTAGTGAAAGAGTGAGAAGCACGTCAATATTTTAGCGAGTAATTGTAGACCGCCATTTTGGGGTCGCTATGAATAAGTGAGGAGTGTGGATTTTATATGTGCACCGTTTAGAAAAATACAGTATTGTTTTATTAACAGAAAGGTCGTGTGAGTTGTTATTTCAAATAGTGCAATAATTACAACCACTGAAGCCCACCTGTGTACTTTGGAAAATTACGAAGATCCGATAAGCTTAATAGGAACACGGTCAAGACTTCAAAGGTGAACGCGGCGACCAAACATAGTATTATAAAGAATGGTAAGCACAAATCTACAGCGGAGAAAGAAACTACTCCGCCCTGCAAAATAATATGAACTAATACGGACTTATTTCCAGGCACAGCTCAGCTTATTGTGCTTGTCATTCACGCCGAAAAATTAATCTCATTAATTCAATACATTTTAAGAAGCCACGCATATTATTATCATCTATTTCATTATTTTATTATACTATACATGCCACGATCAGGTGCTGCACTACACCGTGAAAAAGGAGGTCCGAAACGATATTCGGAGGTATCCCACGACTTTTGTACCCTCAATGTATTTTTAAAGCAAGGGTGTTTTCCTTTTGAATGTAGTGGCTAGGAAACCTGCGTATTCGGTCCGCTAGACAAACAATCAAACAAGTCGTATTAAAGAGATTTATTGCAATAAGAAAATTACACTACTTTGACAATTACACATGTGTGTCACGAGCAAAGGGCGATATACGAAATAATCAATCATCTTCCTTATAGGAAATCCCAAGTCTGTGCTAAATAGAGAATGTAAGCGAAGTGATCTAGCGTTGACGCTGCTATCGAAGTCACTAATTTTGAAGCTGCTATTGAACTGGGGCGTCAACGGTCGGTGGCGGCGCTTATGTGCTCTTCACATAGGGGCCACTGCTGTTGCGTTGTCATCCTTGAGGGAGGTCCGGTCAGCGTGCGATTGCCTGACTTCTTCTCAAACCCTTCTCTGCTTTGTTAGCCGCGCGGGATTAGCCGAGCGGTCTAAGGCGCTGCAGTCACGGACTCTGCGGCTGGTCCCGGCGGAGGTTCGAGTCCTCCCTCGGGCATGGGTGTGTGTGTGTTTGCCCTTAGGATAATTTAGGTTAGGTAGTGTGTAAGCTTAGGGACTGACGACCTTAGCAGTTAAGTCCCACAAGATTTCGCACACATTTCAATATTTTTTCTGCTTTGTCGGCCCCGACTGCCGTGCTGGCACTTGACTTCACGCTGTAACATTGAAATAAATTGTAATTTTTGCTGTACATGCCAGCCAATAGAGTGGAAAAGATTCGTCTAGGGTAATTCTGGGACCGTACTTACATCTTAATAAAAGCACAGGGAAACTAGAGGCAATAGGCATAGGAACGAGAGCTGTTGACTTTGGAATACTATATGTACTTCGGCATATTTTGTAAGTAGTCTTTATTGATGCAGGTAGAGACAGAAGAGTGTACATGCCAGTAGTTTCACACACTAGTTGTTAGGCTGTACAGCTTCCTCCGCTGTAGAATCTAGTTGCAGTGTTTGGATAAGAAATGTTACAGCGGTGTGGAAGTTCAACGGCCACGCACTAAATGCTCTCGACGCGGTGTACTAACGACACAATTTCGCTTCCTGTCCGCCAGACGAATTTGCCTGTTAGGGTGATGAAGTGTCGTCGAGGCGTGGAAATAATGGGGTGACGGTCGAACAGGTGACCGTGCAGGGATTTAGCGGCGGCCGGCGTCCATCGGGAGCGCAGTAGATGGCCGGGCTCATCTGTTCCCCCCCACGCATACATCCGACGATATCGCATGGCTTGGGCTGTTCTGTGATGCTAAATTCTGTGGCGAATTTTTTTTCTAGAGTAAAGCGCTTTTGTATACGTGTCCCCATTACGTGACTTACTACATATCACTTCCTCGTTGCCGGAGTTAGAGTAGAAACGCAGGACGTCTCTTATCCACTGTGTGACTCAACAGGACCCAAGGTAAAATCTTTAGGTAAATAATATACCGTATCGTATCATACAGAGACGATATGTTGACTTTAAAACGCCGTTGAGTAGATGTGACCAGATATTGTAGTGTGCGAGTTTTTCAAAATAGAGAACATTTATTTACCTCCTTTTAATGACATCCTCATTGGCTAATCTTACAAATCGAGACAGTGGAATGAATAGAAAATACGTGTACTTTATTTCAGACGGTGTTTTTACTTCGCCAATGTATATTTTTAAGTCACGATTTCAGCATCAAGGCTTCAGTTACTACAATATTGATGTAATGAAATCAAAAGGGAGATCCCTCTGCAACAATCAAATGCCTTTCAATGAAATTATGCATCGGTGATGTTTAAATGATTATATGCTGATTTTATTATGATATTATAATCTGTTATCTAATTATTCAGCCTGGCAACATTAACGCCATAGTCGTCTCTTACGTATAGCCAGGCGTGCCTCACGCTTTTTATTGCACTCATTATGCCACATTCGTTACGGGTCGTCTTACATAATATATACGAGCTAAGAATTAAAATAGTTACTACAAAATACCAAAATCAGTTACAGCTAAGCCGGCCGGAGTGGCCGAGCGGTTCTAGGTGCTACAGTCTGGACCGCTACGTTCGCAGGTTCGAATCCTGTCTCGGGCATGGATGTGTGTGATGTCCTTAGGTTAGTTAGGTTTAAGTAGTTCTAAGTTCTAGGGGACTGATGACCTCAGCAGTTGAGTTCCATAGTGCTCAGAGCCAATTTTTTTTAGCCAGTTACAGCTAAAGAAGGAAAACGCTGAGGTATAGAAGTATAGATTAATAAAGACAAATATAACACCGAAATCTGCTGTGTCTAGGAATCCTGCATACTCAGTTTGCTAGACAAACAATCAAACAACTCCTATTAATGAGTGTTATTATTCAAGACAATTACAATACTTAACTTTGATAGATGTGCCGCAAGCAAAGGTTGATATACAAAATAATCAGGCTTCTTGAGAATAGCCAAAAATAAGTCTGTACTACGTAGGGATTCCTAACCAAGTGGCTAATGTTGATGCTGCTATTGAACTAGGCCGCCACCAGCCGGGCAGGGCGCTTACGTCATCTTCACGTAGGCGCCGCTGCTGTCGCGTTGTCGTCCTGGAGGGAGGTCAGTCAGGGTGCAGTTGGGCGACTTCCTCTCATAGCCTTCTCTTCCCTGTCGTTTCCGACTGGCGTGCCGGCGCTGACTTAACGTCATAACAAAATCAAACCGCACAGTTGTCACTTTCGTAGACTTCATCATCGTGTTCAATGCACTTCATGAATACCATGGGAATAACGAAATAGTCGTGTTAATCGAAGAGGCCTCGACAGACACGTTCTCTAAAGGAAAATTCATGGGTGGAATCTCCGAACCTTTTAAAATTAGAAATTGAGTAAAAGGAGGTGATGGACTGTTCTCAGTACTGTTCAACCCAGTGCTCGATAAGATCAGGGAAATTTGGGAGGAAGGAATACCTGGAATAAGTATGCGAACTAAAGATAAACGATTTAACATCAAGTGCCTTCCTTTTGCTGACGACCTATCTATAATTACTCGTACTCCCGAGGAAGCCAGCCACGCCTTTGAGAAGATTCATGAGACCGCCATAAATACATGAATTCAAATCTCTTAAAAATTCAATACTTAGACTCCAAAAGCCCAAACCCGGCATCACTTGCAGTGAAGTATGACAACATAATACAAGTTAAATACTTCAAGTAAGTAGATGAAATTACTGGAAACACTAGCAATGAAAATGTAGCTCACAAAACACTTGCAGAAAAATTGTGTAAGACCTACCCGATTACACGGAATATGTACCACAATAAATCCGTGTTCTTCAAAGCCCCACTTTATCACAACCACAGTGTCGTTCTTACGTAAGCACTCTACACAATGGAGACGTCACCATTTACTGCCGGCGTTAAAGACACCGAGAAAATGGAATGAAAACTACTGAGAGAAATGTTTAGACGCAAAATTTCACAATGGAATCCGGATGCGCAAAAGCTCAGAAGAACTGTATTCAGCGACAGAGCAGTTCACCTCTCTTGGACGGTAAAAAATGCATGAAATTCTAAGGTCATATAGTACGCGTGGACGCCTCTCGTTTGAAGAAGAAAATTTACCATATCAACAACGGAACACGAAGCTCTAAAATACGTTGTCTGTAGACACCCAAAGTGATCTCAGAGACATAGGTATTGACCCACTGTAAACAACACGGACTATATACAGCCAGAAAATCAACAGGCCGGCCGTGGTGGCCAAGCGGTTAAATGCGCTACAGTCTGGAACCGCGCTGCTGCTACGGTCGCAGGTTCGAATCCTGCCTCGGGCATGGATGTGTGTGATGTCCTTAGGTTAGTTAGGTTTAAGTAGTTCTAAGTTCTAGGGGACTGATGACCTTAGAAGTTAAGTCCCATAGTGCTCAGAGCCAGCCAGAAAATCAACAAATATAACTTTGTACAGACGAATCCAACAATAAAGGAATTGGAAACTTAACAACGCGTGGATCCAAGAAAGAAGACAGGCCCAAAGTGAAAGGACGAGGAAGGTTTAAAGAGTGGGCTGTGGCAGCAATGGCGTTGGGAGACGATTTGGCAGAGGGCGTATAATCGTTCCTTAAACAAAATTCCAAAATCTAATTCTTAAATGCATTTGTCTCACAATGATCGATAAGACCAAAAAATAAAAATAAAGCTTCCTGATCTGGATGTCTGATGAACCAAGAATACTGCCTCAAATACGACGAACTTTATCTGTCTTCACAGACAGTACAATCATAGCAATGTAAGAATCAGTTCTTTTTCGCTCCACAATAAATTTTCCATTTTAATAATAAATCTGGCGCGCATCTTCGCAGTGTAAAGATAACCTCTAACTCATCTCTGAGTAGCGCAGCTTCTTTGCCGAGGCTGTGCACGCATGTCTAAGCAATTAAAACCTTACCAGTACGATTCCAGACAACCAAAACAAGAAAAACTCCTACGTAAATTAACATTCACATCTTAGCACCACAAATATTGTGAAAATGGAAAGTTCTATTCACGTGATGTTTTCGGGGATTGGATTGCTAGTCGGGGGCTTGTAATGTTAACAAATCAACAGATTGTAATAACACTTAGGAAGTATATTTCTTGTGCAAACATATACTTTTTAAATAGGATACTGCCTATTGACATTAGTGTAAATTAGAATATCAGTGCTGTTGGTTGTAGGATTCTAGTGTGAATCGTTTACCAGATATCGTATTTTGAAAAGTTCCCACGTCCAGTTTGTGCTATTCAACTTCCGTAGTTGCTAGGTACTATGTTGTGTTTGCTTATAGTGTGCTTGTGGATTCATTGATTCAACTATGACTTGCCAGTCGGTCAGTGTGTGACGGTCCATGTAGTAGGTCGTGAGTGGACGATGGGATTTACCAATGCAGAATAAGCCACGTGTACATGGTCTGTGGAGAATATAGGAGGTAATACAGTTCGTTCTTGTACGGTACATGCGGCAAGATATCCCAATAGAGGTCAACAATCTCGCTAATTATTTTCAACTTCCTAAGTTATACATGTGAAAGTGGTAATGTAGCACCTAGACAAAATAACAGAAGGAAACAAGTGAAGACAGAAGAAGGAGAAATTAATGCCCTATAAAACGTCCCCTTAGAAAAATTATACAAGACTGTGCTTAAACTGACACACAATATTTTTAGCGCAACGCAATCTGACTTTCAAAAAAATCCCTACGAAAGAATGGCCCTGACTAACATTAACCTATACCTTTCACAAATCACTTACCTCACAAAAATCTTCGTTACTGGAACTACTGCAATACAGCGAGCGCAACTACTGCCAGCTAAATAAAAGATTCAAACTACGGAAGGCACTAACTACTAGTAGGCATAATTAGCAAATGAAAGATTTTAATAGAGAACAAACAATGTATTTACCTTAATATCATCAAAAGTCATAATATATGTAATTTCAAAACTCCGCCATTTCCTTCCACACATCCAACACTGCTGGCGGCTCACTTCTAACTGCGCAACGCTACGCGCTGTTCACATCGATCTGCCGCTGCCCAACACTACAATGGCAGACAACAATGCAAACTGGCCACAGACTGCACACAGCACAGCCAGTGATTTTCATATAGAGCGCTACATAACGTTGCCAATAAGAAACCATAAACAGCGTACTTACATAAAGAAAACATAAACAGCCTACTTACATAGCCCCCATACTCCCCAAAAAAAAATTTTACAAATTGTTTTGGGCAGTGGCCAATAATGATTTGAAAAAATTTTTCATAATTACAATAACAAAGAAATCAAATGCACACACTTATTGATACAATGTAGGTCAAAAGCTAAAATTTTCTCACAGTCCATAAAGACAGTCCTGATCATTCATCATAATAGTAATTACAGTTTTTTTTTTCACAAAGTCTCATTAGTAAAACAAATTGCACACAGAAGTAGTGGATTTCCATGCAGTCTTGAAGAAGTCCTTCCAACGGAAAGACAGTGCTGACTCTTGACTTGTTGACAGGTAATGGGCCACAACAGAGCAAACCCACCGCAGAGTCATTCGACGTTTTGAAGAATATTGGTAGGTAGGTCATCATAGAGCAGACCCACTGTAGGCCTGGTAGAGATTATGGTATTGGTGGGCCACCAGAGGTGCAGACCCACTGCAGTCCTTGTAGAAATTGTGGACAGGCCCACTGTAGTCCTGGTAGAGATTGTGGTATTGGTGGGCCATCAAAGGTGTAGACCCATTGTAGTCCTTGGAGAGATGGCTAGCAGCCATCTGCTGCGACTGTGCAGGTGCACAATCACCATCGAAAAGTCTTGCAGAGAAGATAGCAAGTCCATAAACCACCACTTGTGCACGCACAAAGTTTTTGGAATTGTCCTTAGAAGTCTTGCAGACAATATAGCAAGTCCATAAACCACCACTTGTACACTCACGAAGTTTTTGGAATTGTCCTTAGAACCAGCAATGCTGTTATCCAGTCCCTTGCTGAATTATCAACACATGTGCAAACACTAACAGTCCCTACTTCTCACATATTGTCCATATACTATGACCAACAGAAACGTGTGCAGTGAAATGTAACTTACAAGTTACTTAATTTGATGAACTGGTGTCAATTACAATTTTATAACATAAGAATACAGTAACAAAGGTACAAAATACATCATTAAAAACATAACAATACAGATAACATTTGTAGTAAAACAGGCTTTACAAAAGAATAGAAATAGACATATACATCAGTGTTACAGGAATTATGACATAAGTAAATATATAAAAGATCAGAATAATTATTGAAACATCAACTTCACTCATGAGCATTAAAACAAAACAGAATAAATAATGTCTAAGCATATTTACAAGGTAAATAACATATTATTAATGCAAATTATATTTGAGGATAACAGTATTCCTCATCCTAGTGAATGTAGCTTAGTATTAGAAGAAGAAAAAATTCTATGAAACTACACAGAGACAGGAAGAAAACAAATACACAAGGGTACACAAACACATAGTGGGATAACACAAAAGGAAAGGACAGGGTTCGTTTTCAGTGTAACATTTGGTACTGCAGTCCAACCCAAAACTTCATTCCATATGTCGTCCCTCTTATTTCAACATTTGCTCCAGCCAAAAAAACATCCTATCCAAGCATGCTTTCTGTATTCTGTTCACATCCTCTTTCAAAAATAGTTTTTCTCCACTGTGCACTACTTTTTTTGGCCAAACTATTTTTTTATAGCTTCTTAATGCATTTCTTCCAATTCATCATAGTTAGTTTTTTATATAGTCTACCCCTTCTTAAGCTAACTTAAATCTACTGAGCTCAGATGCTAAACTAAGGGACGAGGCAATGCAGCAGCATAAAACAATTAACACAAACATCAAGGACAAAAATTTTAAATAGGCAAAGCAATTGCAATATTACAACTAATATAAGGCACTGTGCAGCAAACAAGAAAAATAAATCAGTAGTAAAACTAGCTTAACAGAGTAATACAACGTGAAATTTAGTAGCACTATGCCTGGAAAACAGCAGTAACTTATACCTAAACATGACACAGCTCAAGCAGAAAAAATATTACAGTAAAAACAACAATGCAGATAAGGAAAATGTATATTCACATCTTAATGTCTATGTAATTAAAGTGGTGCACCATAAAAACTAATTCTACAAAAAATTACCAAGTAATTGAAAAGAAAATTATAGATGCAGTTACTGTTATTAGTCCCTTCTTATTGTTCTCTCCATTCCAAGAGCTCCTTTTTCGAAGAATGTGGATCAGAAAATAATTATTTAATAAATCTGTTGACAGAAAGTGTTCACATTAGCAGATGCATTTAAGTTTATTTTATAAAACCAATGCTGCAACACAGCTGGAAAACAGGTATCAAATGAAATAAGCAATTATGCAAACCAAAGCATAAAAACATCATTCAATAGCTATGTGGCATTTCGTAAGTCAGTAGCTTTCAACTCTCGTAGAAAGACACTTGTCATAATCAGGTGTGCAGATGTACGAATATTTCCCATCAATTCATAAGCATTTCAGTAATTTGCACAAAGTACGAGTAATCATATGTTTTCAAGTAATGAGCGTGTCATATTTGCGATGCTTTCTACAAAGGAATGTCAATAGTGAGGTTACTGGTCTCTTTTTTTTTTCACCTCTGCCTCTGAAAGGCGCACACGCTAATGGCTTTCTTTTGTCAGACGACTACCTCTCAGCTGGGCGCCCAAAACGCATTATGTCAAGGTCACTTACCTTTCTTACTGAAATATTTATGACCGCAGTTTCCACTACAGTGGCAGTCTCATATAACAAAATTTCACCGGTCGAGGATTTACGTTGCAAATATGTAGAAACAAAATCATATGAATATAACAGTGTTCAAAACGTTAACATCGGCATTGTGATGCATTTACGCATATACACACATTTCATAACTCTTAAAGTACGATTCTTGGTTTCCAACAACCTTATTCATAAACCAGAGTGCCTAACCACTACTCATTATTCCTTACCTTATTACATATATACATATTCGTCGACACTTCTTCAATATTTCATCACAACAGATATGTAGCATAATCAAATAACTCATATAGCATCAGCTTATTGATCATAAACATACCGCAACAGCATAATACACATAGCCATCGTAATAATATCATAACACCTCAGTCAACTCTCAAAATCGTCGTAGCTTCCTCCAATAATTAAAAAAAGTTCTCTGCTCATGTCAAAAGCGTCATCTGCCTCAAACGTACTTTAAAAATCGTGATCCCATACCAAATATATCATTCAAAGCACTCATAATATCACAATGGGTCTGAAAAAATATGAACAGTTCACACAGTACAGACAAAATACAATTTCATAAGTGTGAAGTTATCCAACGGTGTAATTACGTAAACATCTGTCACTGCCATTGTAAAAAAGTTCGTCTCTCTCAGTTAAATGATCAGATAGCTGTGTAATTTATGTATTAGAGAAATATGATACCGATGTGTTAAGTTGTATAAGCAAATACCATATTAGCTAGGGCTCCTTGTGCTTGCCAAACACATGGTACACAACGTAAGCGTATACCCCCTGAGGATCAATGTAATTATACCCTCAGGTGTTACAGATTACAAGAATGGAATTAAATGTATTACGGAAAACCTTTGTATCATTGTACTTCAAATATCTGTAAAAATAAATGATTTAAGTACAAAATTAATCACTCAAATATGTGTCCTGTAGCGCTAAATGTGCTTCTTGCTGTAAGATAATCTCTGTGGAAGTGTCGTAGTTATTGTCCTCCGAAAGCTAAGTTCTGCAGAAGTCAATATACTTACCTCATGATAAACAAAAATGAAATGCTGTGCGTATAGATATCTTAGTTATTACGCTTATTGTTGTGATGAAGAAATTACTGTGCTGTAACGTATTGTTGTGCTACGGAAACGGCTGTCTCATTGTGGCTATACCACAAAAGTTACTACTAAAACATGTTTTACTTTCCAGAATAATACAGAAAAACTGTGCAGATATGAAACAGAAACACCGCAAACAGATTCTAAGTCTGACAAAGCATACTAGTAATGTAAAGTGAAAAGTTATATGGCAAAGACAAAGTTAAAAGGCAGATTATCTTTCAATAAACGGTTTTACATGTGAAATGAGGTGTAAACCTTTACTCTTCCTAGTACGCAGAGTTTCAACTTCAACGCAATTATCATGTGGTATACGTCGGATTCTGTAAGGTCCATTGTAAACTAGAAAGAATTTGTGACTCAAGTGTTTCTTCTTATGTGACAATGAATGAGCTTTAATGAGAACTTTCTGACCAATATATAATTTCTTTGCATTTACTTTGCCGTGTAGTTTTCTCCTTTTGTCTGCTGCAGATTTTATATTTTTAAGAGCCAAATCAATTATGTCTTTGTGTCGAAGTTTACGTGTATTCGGGAAAGGTACAAACTCTCTGATTCTGTTCGGTGGTTCTTCATTCTTTAGTACAAGAGTAGGTGGTAAAGCAGTGAAATCATGAGGCATTTCATACAGCACATTTTGAAATAAGTGTAAATATCTGTCCCAATGCTGATGATTTCTGTGACAATAAAGTCTGCAAAGCTTATTGATTTCTTTCATAATCCGTTCAGATGGGTTACAATGTGGTGAGTACAATGAAATAAAAACAGGTTTGATTTTATGATTCCGAAGCATGCGTGACCAAACAGCAGATCTGAATTGCGGTCCGTTATCTGAAATGAGTTTAGCAACGTGGCCAACTTCACGTAAGAAATTTTTAACAAAGGCGTTGGATACAGACCGTCCAGTGGCTTTACGTAATGGAGTGAAAGAAACAAATTTTGAAGTAAGTTCAACAGCGACTAGAACGTACGCAAATCCATTAGATGTTCTGACAAGCGGTCCCAAGATATCAACAGCAGCAAATTCTTTTAATTTAGAAGGAATTATAGGAAACAGCGGAGCACGATGGGATATAGTAGATGGTTTCGCCTTTTGACAAAGTTTACAAATAGACAAGACTCTTCGAATTCGCTTTTCCATATTGTTAAAATAACAAGTCGTTCGAAGAATATGATAACATTTTCGTGGGCCAAAATGTGCGTAGCTGAAATGAATGTACCAAATGAGCTTATTAACTAAATCGTCAGGAATACAAAGTACCCATAGCTTGTCATCAACAGTGCAGCATTTGAACAGTATGTTGTTTCTAACCAGATAATAATGGCGAATCTGAGTGTGCGGCTTTTCATGCCATTTACTTTTCATATCTTTCCAAATCGGATCTTTATCTTGTTCATGAGCAATGTCCTTTAAAGATGTGGTGATGAAGTTTTCAAAGGCGACTTTCTGAATGTAAAGAATACTGAAATTTTTCTCGAGGTTGCCTTCTGTGTTACTTTTCTCAAGCCCAGCCGGTGCGCGTGACAGCGCGTCCGCAACAATGTTCTCCTTGCCGGGAATGTAGACTATTGTGAAGCGGAATTCTTGCAGAAACAATGCCCAACGTTTTAACCTGTCATTATTTAATTTTGAAGACATAAGAAATTGTAATGCACGATGATCACTGTATACTTTTACGTGCTTACCAGAAAGAAAGAAACGGAATTTGTTAAATGCCCAAACGATAGCTAAAGCTTCTAATTCAGTAACGGAATAATTTTTTTCAGATTTTGTTAGCACTCAGCTAGCAAAAGCAATGGTTTTATGAACAGTAGTGTCATTTTCTGTGGCTTCTTGAAATAAATGGGCACCAAGACCGACTTTAGAAGAATCTGTGCTAAGGTAGAAATCTTGTGACAGATCTGGATGAGCTAGTATTGGCGCGTGAAGTAACGCTTCTTTCAAAGAATTGAATTCCAACTGTGCTTGTTCGTCCCAGTTCCAAATAGTATTTTTTCCAGTGAGAGAACAATGTTTTGGTGTAACTAGAATTTGCATATTCAGAAAACGACGGCAAAAATTTACGAGACCTAGAAAACTGCGGACTTGTTTTTTTGTGAATGGAACTAGAATGACTCTGATTGCTTCTAACTTTTCAGGATCCGGCTGAATGCCTTCAGAAGAAATAATATGTCCCAAAAACTTCACCTTTGACCTACCGAATTCAGACTTTTCCAAGTTAACTGTAACTCCAGATTCTGCAAAAATACGTAACACGCTGTTGAGGATGCGATTGTGTTGTTCCCATGAGGCTTCTGCTATCAGAATATCGTCCACATATAAGGTGATGTGACGTTTTAAGAACTCAAGTAATATAGAATTTAGCCCGCGAATGAATGCTGCCGAAGAAATGTTCAAACCAAAAGGAAGTTTTCGAAACTGATAACAAACGCCGAAACAAAGAAAAGCTGTGTATTTTCTACATTCTGGATGAAGCTCGATCTGATAAAAGCTTGCTCTGAGATCAATGGAAGACAACACTTTTACACCATTAAAATTTTGAAGAAGTTCTTCCATCGTCTGCGGCCTGTCTGTTTCAGGAATAATGATAGTATTGATTTGTCTCAAATCTAAGACAAGCCTGATCGATCCATTTTTCTTCTCAACAACATGTAACGGATTGTTGTATGAGCTTACTGCAGGCTCAATAATGCCCTCATTAAGCATAGATTGTATTTCTGTTCTAACACGGTCCCTATAATGTGCTGGAATTACGTATGGTCTAACACAAAATTTAGTATGCTCACGAACACGAAATTGGTATTGAAATCCCTTGATTGTTCCTGTTTTGTGAGTAAAAACTGTGGAAAGTGCTTGTAAAATCTCAAAAAGGTCCTGCCTATCAGTGTCATTACAATTCTCAATTGTTTGAATTTTATTCTGAATTAACTCATTAGTTTCAAATATGCCGTTGATACCATCCCTGTCAGTACTTGCAGAGTGATTGTTAGTGTCTAGTTCCGTAGAAAATTCCGAACTGTTGTCTAACAGAAGGTAAAGCCGATTAATTTCCTCGTCATGGTTTGAGAGCCAGTCTTCAAATTTCAAAGCTATTGACTTACCTTCTTTCTCTAAACTTATTTCAGCATTGTGAAAGCTTAAGATCGCTTTGTATTCATTCAAAAAGTCTACTCCCAGTATAATTTCCGTCGACAATAATGGAACAATAAGAAAGTTCATAGAGAAGCTGTGGCTTTGACAAAAGTATTCTAAGTTGGTTTGTTGGCGTACATCTACACTTTTTCCAAAGATTGCACCTTGTAATTTAATCTTACGTAATGGAAGTGTGGGGCAATCGTTCGATTTGTTGCACTTGCTAAAAGCTGTTTCACTAATTACTGAAATGGGACTGCCAGAGTCAAGTACTGCCGTAAATTTTATGTCATTTACTGTAATGTGAATCACAGGATATGCAATGTTGTTATGTTTTACGTCGTGTTTCTGGAGTAAGATGTCTCTAATGTCTTCCATTCTTACGTAATTACTAGCTACGGCAGCTGCGTCATCAGTTTCATACGTACGTTTTGTGGCTGCCAGCGGTATGTGTCATTGCCTATCGTCTCTCTGTTGGCGCGCGTCGTTATTGGTATTTGGAGACCTAACTTCTACAAATTCACTGTGACGAGAGGGCCCTGCTCTGTTTAAATCCCGCCAGTTCTGATGCAGTTTAGGTCTGCCGTTACGATCATATCGTCTGTCGTCATGTCGGTAGATTCCATAGTTTCTTTCTTGTCGGTCACGTGGTGGAGAATTTCTCCCTGAGTCGTAACTGCGCGCTGGACCGTTGCGTCTAAAGTTATTCTGTCTCCCTTGATAATAATTATTTTGGTCCATATTGTCTGTTTCTCTGATTGTCTCTGTGATAGTCATTACCACGGAGAGGTGATCTTTCCCTGTAATTATTACTACTCTGCCAACGGTTGTCATACGGGTGGGGTCTGTTTTGGTTACGATTTACGTTATAAGAATGGCCTTGTCGTGTATTATTTCTATCATCGCGGAATTGTGACAGATGTGACCTGTAATTGTTGCACTCCTGTTTTCGCGTTCCGCGATTGTCAGTGTCAATTTCCAGTTCTTGTAACAGTCCCTGAAAAGCTTCAATGTCGTCTTTGCAACGTCCTGCTAAAATAATATGTCGTAAATGTTCAGGCAGTTTGATTAAGCAAATGCGGATGAGTTCTGAGGGGCTGTATGGGTTTGAAAGATACTGATTCTTATGCAACATGTCTTCAAAATATTTCATAAGACTGGAAAATTCAGATTGTTCGAAACGTTTCATCATTATGATGCTATGTTTTACTCGGTCTTGTGTAGCTTGAGACCAATACGCTGAGAGGAAGGCATGATAAAATTCTCCTTCACTGTGACAATCGTGAATGACCGATCGCATTCTTACAGCTGGTTCATTCTCCAAGTAGCCTCACATAAATTCTAATCTGTGTTCTAATGACCAGTTGGGAGGAAAAAATGAGAGAATTGATGGAGCCACGCTTGTGGATGAATGTCGTTGGCAGAGTTCTTAAACGTTTTGAATTTACATGTAGTAATGAACAGCTTATAATCAAAATCATCATGTCGGCGAGTCGCATGTCGGTCATTGTTACGTCGTTTCGGCGGTTCCATCTCAAAATTCGGTGTACCTTGCCAATTTCTTTCATAATTTCCGAAGTGCCCTGTGTTATTATTTTGTGGCTGTTCCATATTTCTATGTCCCTCTTTCCGTATTGGAGCCCGAGTGTCCTCTGAAATACGTAATTCTTGTATTACCTGTGTCATCTGATCTTGTACTTCCCGGATTTCTCTTTGATGTTGCGTATTAATTTGATTCAGATTTTGTTTCAGTTTCCTAATTTGTTCGCACTCTTCTGTGTCATTAAAGACTACCGGTTTTGTGTCATTCAGATTATCATCTACCTTCGTAGATAAGTTAGTGACCTGATCCAAAAGTTCGGCTACTTTCTCCGATAGTGAACGCATTTCCTCAGTGTGTCTTTCTGAACCAATTTTCAGAGTATCTACTGTATCCTTTAAGTTTTCTTGAGTTTTTGCAAGTTGTGTAACCGAATCGGTAGATGCAACTGAGTCAATTTTAGCTTGCAGGGTCTCATGATTTTCATGAGCAATGGTTTGCAGTTCTTTTATTTCTGCTTCGTGATTCTGTAATGCATTTTCACGCCGCAAAAAAATAGGTTGAAAATGCTCATAAATTTGTGTTTTTACGTCATTACAGACTTTTTGACATTTCGATTCAATGTTATGTAACTCAGTAGTTAAATCTTCACGTGTTTGTTCAAGTGTGGTGTCTAACTTTTGAAGCTTTTACTGTGTTTGTCTTTGATTTTGTTCCATTGTGTCTAACTGTTGCTGTGTTTGTCTCTGGTGTTGTTCCATTGTGTCTAACTTTTGAAGCTTTTGTCCCATTTGTTGCATTAATTGTAATAACAATGCACTCGTGTCTGAATCATGTTCCTCAGTGCTTTTCGGCAGTGAATTTGCACCGGCAACATTCACATTTTGACAAGCAGAAAATGTGTCTTGACTTATTTGAGAAAAGGGTGAGGACGCAAAACCTGAATCTACAGTATTTGCAAGATTGTGTCCTGTCATTTCGGATTCCTGAGGCAAGCTGTTGCCGACCGATCGATCGATAATGCTTCCCTGTTCACTAATTGTTTCACTGTCTACGCCATTATTTGCCGCCCGCTCCATTTCCCTATGAACAATTACCAAATTACTACTTTGAACATTAGTTACTTCCTTACACGGTGGCGCTAACACACTGCTTTCGTCTTCACTGTCATTTGTCAGTTTACTTTGGAGCCTAGTATTCCGTTTTTCACACGACATTATTGTCACAATATTTCACACGATAACACAAAAAGACACAATTTGAAGAGCAAAAATAAGAGAACACATTAACATAGAACTGAAAATAATATCTAGTTAATTGCAAGCGCAGCTGCGAAATACTTGGTGCAAATCTACATGCATG
Organism: Schistocerca cancellata; assembly: GCF_023864275.1. Classification (NCBI taxonomy): domain Eukaryota; kingdom Metazoa; phylum Arthropoda; class Insecta; order Orthoptera; family Acrididae; genus Schistocerca; species Schistocerca cancellata. The sequence continues at coordinate 595,700,469 of NC_064630.1, read as the reverse complement.
CCACAAGTGTTTTACTGTGCAACAATGAAAAACCACAACTACCAAGGAAATTCTCTCTACAATTACGCGCTAGCAATAAACAAAGGCCGCACTAATTGCACAAACTACAAGAAAAAATCAGAAGATTCCAGTGAGGTATCCTCGGCTAAGGGTCGCCGTATAAAACGTCCCCTTAGAAAAATTATACAAGACTGCGCTTAAACTGACACACAATATTTTTAGTGCAACGCAATCTGACTTTCAAAAAAATCCCTACGAAAGAATGGCCCTGACTAACATTAACCTATACCTTTCACAAATCACTTACCTCACAAAAATCTTCGTTACTGGAACTACTGCAATACAGCGAGCGCCACTACTGCCAGCTAAATAGAAGATTCAAACTACGGAAGGCACTAACTACTAGTAGGCATAGTTAGCAAATGAAAGATTTTAATAGAGAACAAACAATGTATTTACCTTAATATCATCAAAAGTCATAATATATGTAATTTCAAAACTCCGCCATTTCCTTCCACACATCCACCACTGCTGGCGGCTCACCTCTAACTGCGCAACGCTACGCGCTGTTCACATCCATCTGCCACTGCCCAACGCTACAATGGCAGACAACAATGCAAACTGGCCACAGACTGCACACAGCACAGCCAGTGATTTTCATATAGAGCGCTACATAACGTTGCCAATAAGAAACCATAAACAGCCTATTTACATAAAGAAAACATAAACAGCCTACTTACAGTCCTTGCTAACGTTGCAGTTGGTCGGCACGTTAGATCCAGCGCAAACGCATGAGGAAGTGGCTGAGACTGGAAAGTGTCCTACGAATTCTCCATTCGACATGGATTCCATACCTATCACCTCTCTCTCCATAAACAACTACATAGAAACGATTATGAGCATCGTATTACCTTCTGTACGTGGGCATTGTGGCAGCATACTCCAATGAATCACTTATCCACTTTAGTGATGAAAAAACATTTACCAATCATGGCCAAGTAAACCATCAAGACATGCATTTCTTGGCTTCGTCAGGCAGAGTGTCATCGTCCATGTAGTGTAAACCTGTGGAACGGTATAGTGAACTGTCAGCTCACAGGCCCGTTTTTCGTAGAACACTGAGTACACATAAGTATAGTAGCTACCTAACAGATTTTCTCCCGCTGCTAGAAGACGTTCCTCTGCAGGCACGCAACATGATGACTGTCCAGTCGATAGTACACGAAGTACTACGGCATGTCTTCACGAATTGTTTCCAAATTATTGGATTGGGCGCAGAGGACCTGCACCGTGGCCGCCCTGTTCCTCAGATTGACGCCTGTAGACTTTTCTGAGTGGAAAGCTGAACGAAGTTGTCTATAGTGACATGCCAGCTACATCCGATCATATGAAGTGACATATTACGGCAGCCCACTTGGACCTCCCCTCTGAAATGGCAGCAAGTTTGCAGTAGTAGTTCCATACCAGACTGGAACTATGTACTGCCGCTGTCGGTGATCATTTTGAACTCTACCTGCGGTGGTCAGTTGTCTCGTTACTGGTCAGAATCCACATAACTAGTGTATGCATATGTCGGTGTAGGAACTTCTCAAATTACGGTATCTCGTCAACGACTTGCACTAGAATCCTGCAACAAGTTCCACTGGCATTTCTACAAATATCAGGCCGATGCACACTCAGATTCAAGCAGGCCGCCAGAATGGTGACACCCAATGCGTTTTTCGTTTGATTTCCTGAAACTGAGCAAGACAGCGATACAAAATTCGGACATTCGACGGTACTAAGGATCGAACCTGAGCCAAAGTCAGAGCATTCTCGTGCGATTTCGCCTACGCTATGAGAACAAATTACACGAACTGTATCTGGCGGACCGCTTCAATTTGCGCTCCCAACGGCCGAGTGGTTAACTTCAATGCTATTTAATTCGGAAACGGCGCAAGGGAATAAATTTTTTCTTAGCAGTTATATCTCACCACAACCTATACTGACAGCACCGCTGTCGCTTCATGTAACCCGCTATGTTATAGCTGGGCTTAAAAAACTCACGCAACTTTTTATATTTTCTCTCTCGCAGGCCTACAGAATTTTTGTAGGAAATTTAATGTATTTGCGAGATGTACGTATAGAACGACAGTTGTAGGGGCAACTAATATATATTGAAGAGCCAAACAAATTGGTACACCTGCCTAACTTCGTGAAGGGCCCAAACGAGAAGTGCCGCGTCACAACGTGGCATGGACTCGACAAATGTCTGAAGTAGTGCTGGTGGTAAATGACACCTGAATCCTGCAGGGCTATTTATAAATCCGTAAGAGTGCGAGGGGGGGGGGGGGGAATCTCTTCTGAACAGCACGTTACAAGGCATCCCAGATATGCTCAATAATGTTCATGTGTGGGGACTTTGGTGGCCAGCGGAAGTATTTAAGCTCAGAAGAGTTTTCCTGGAGCCACTTTGTAGCAATTCTGGGCATGTGGGGTGAGGCATTGTCCTGCTGAAATTTGCCTAGTCCGTCCGAATGCACAATGGACGTGAATGGATGCAACTGATCAGACAAGACGCTTATGTATGTGTTACCCGTCAGAGTCGTATCCAGATGTATCAGGGGTCCCATTTGATTCCAACTACACATGACCCACACCATTGCACAGCCTCCACCAGCTTGAACAGTCTGCTGCTGACATGCAGGGCCATATATTCATGAGGTTCTCTAAATTTGAAACGAAATTCGTCCAATCAGGCAACATGTTTCCCGCCATCAGCAGTCCATTGCCGGTGTTGACGGGACGAGGCGAGACGTAAGGCTTTTTGCCGTGCAGTCATCAAGGGTAGACGGGTGGACATTCGGCTTCGAAAGCCCATCTCGATGATGTTTCTTTGAATGATTCGCATGCTGACACTTGTTGATGGCTCAGCACCAAAATTTGCAGCACTTTGCGGAAGAGTTGCACTTCTGCCACGATAAACGATTCTCTGCAGTCTTTGTTAGCCCCGATCTTGCAGGATCTTTTTCGGGCTGCGGCAATGTAGGAGATTTGATGTTTTACCGGATTCCTGATATTCACAGTACACTCGTGAAATCATCGTACGGGAAAATCCCCACTTCATCGCTACCTCTGAGATACTGTGTCCCATTGATGGTGCACCGACTACAGCATCACGTCTGAACTCACTTAAATCTTGATAACTTGCTACTGTAGCAGCAGTAACCGATGTAACAACTGCACCAGACACTTGTTGTCTTATGTTGGAATAGATATCTCTATAATTGAGTACGCATGCCTATACCAGTTACTTTCGCACTCAGTTCTTTGTAGCTAATGCCGTTCCTTCCATCTCAACCTCCGTAGTTTACAGACTTCCAAAATCCCAATTCAAATTCCTGGATTCCATAGCTTTCTTGACATTTGGTTCCCGTCTTCCAGGAGATCGACTTCGTTCCCTTTTCGCCTTTGGGATCAACCCACAACCTTTTTTTTGTCATTTGTTATCATCCTTTAACTCTAAATATCAATATCATAGTAGCATCTTCCTACAAATACCTTTCACGGTGTTCCCTACCATTTCTATAATTTTTATGATTTCTTATTTATCGTACGATCTTCACACTGCTGTATTTCGTCTCCAGTAATCAGTTTGCATGAACAGCAGTTGTTCTCTTTCTTGTTTAGCAAATTTGCCGCCCTGATGCTTCCTACAGTTGTTGTGTACGTGATCTTATTTCTGACCTTGTTACTACAAATGGCTTAATTTAATTGCGTAATCACACACTTACCTTATCCAGTCTCTTTTCTAGGATCCTCTACACTCTTTCCATTCGCAGACACGTTTAAAAAGGGTGAAATTTGTAATACAAAATAAATAATACTCCTGTCTCTATCCACTATCGTACATTCAGTTTTATTTGTGTTTAAACTCTATTTCTCATATTCTTCCAACAGCTTTAGCTACCTTATTCACCCGATTACACAGAACTTCTTCCATGACTTGACCGTTCGTCTAATGAACGAACGTTATACGCCTCACTATTAACATCAGGGACTTGGAAAAGAGGGAGTTTGTAACTCGACGTCGGATGTCACACAAAACCAAGAGATGGTAATTCCTTGAAATCATGACAGGGATGACAGTACAAAATCTGAAGGTAGAAGGAAAAGCATTTGCTTGGAATTGTAAGGTTAGCTTAGCGGGTATGAATTGTGTATATAAGTACGAATCATAGTATTTATTGAACAAAGAACCACACAGAGCTGGGCAGGTGTCTAATTTTCACCATCTATTCCAATGATTGGAGACAAATGTGCGAGTTGCAGTTTTTCTGGCTACCATAAAGGATTCGCTATTTACATCAGAAAATCCTACAGCACTTAGCATAGGAGCTCATCCAGTATACAGTGAGCATACTTCAACGATTCGTCGCTTCTACTGATGTCCATTAGTGGACGACAGTTTCCCGGAACTGTTGTTGCTGTATACAGATCAGATTAATATCTATACATGGCCCATAATACCCCTAGTGTATGAGGTAGAATCTAGTCTCGTGTCTAACTCAGCTCGATAGTCCGACATCATTCTACTGTACAGGAAGAGGAAGAGTGGTATCTGGGACATCTTAACAAAAATGAGCGGAATAGGGAACTTTTAAGAGGAAGTGGTTCACGTTCGAGTGGCGAGTGGCCAGTCCTGGAGAACAGCGTGTAATGTTGATGCATTAATTTGTTCTGAAAACGGTGCTGATATTCAAGACAATAAAAGCGGGTTAAAAGCTGTGAGCTATCTGGGGAAGTTAACCTTGCATTACTGAGCAACTGTTTCACCAGGTATCCAGTCTAGTTTACCAAATTCCCAACCAGACTAACATTAATGATAATCTTTTAGTAGTCATATTACGATAACCGGTGATATAAAAAGACAATTTAAATAAAAAGAAATAATTCAGTTCATATTTGGACATTTATTTTAACATTCATCATCGTTCCGTTAAAATTTCCGCATATTAAACTTGATTCATAACTAAACTGGTGCCTTATTTAGGATTGTGAAACTGTGAGTTTGTAATCTTACGGAACACATCAAATATGGAGCCAAGATTGGGAGACTGCATACAACACTGCATTCATAAAAAATACACGAAGGACGTTGAAACATATGCAAGAGGAAATTAACCACAACCAACCGATTCAATTTTCATCCAAAAAAGTTACGTTCGTAGCGTAATCCTGTCAGTCATGAAATTGCCACACACTGGTATACTAAATTCATACTAACTCTCTGTGAAATCTTCCCGAAAAGAATAGCTGAGGGCTACTTTGATTATTACACCACATGCTTCACGTGGTCAACTTGGTTTATACAAACAGTGTAACACCACAATAATTTTTATAATTAAAATAAATTACATCGAAACGTAACTTACAAAAGAAAGACCTCGAACTGGTTACTATCGTCTTACTATTAACCAGATGGGTCAAAAAATTGTATAAGCACGTGGTACTGGTCTCACAAAGTACACCCCATGTGGGTTGAACATAAAGAAAAATTGCTATATTGAAAAATGTTGTCAAGACGAGACGTTATAATCTCACGCACATTCGCATTTAAGATTGATGATCTTAGAGTTACGGATCATCAACACTTGGTTCCACTTTACTCACGAAGTAGTGACAAAGCAACTACTGGAAGATATTCTGAACTTCACACTCGAATTACACTGCGTTGCAATTTAAGATAACATTAGACATTTTAGATCTAAACCTGAAATGAAGGTGAGTTAATTTTCAGTTAGACTGAACTTAAGAAATCGATTGTCCTACGGACTTAGCAGAGACGCGCTTAGCCGGAGATCTTACCACTTCAGACGCTCGCCACGGACCGACTGCGTGGGCCCCTACCGAGGGTGCTTCACAGATACAAACGGAAGTGACCAGAGAGGCAGCTTCCTATACCAACATGATAAGGGACGGCAGGACCCTACCAAGAATAGAAAACTCTTTGCTTTTAGAAAGCGTAGCTACCTGTTTCGACGTTGGTCCTACTGTTCTCTAGCAGACAGGCTTGTCGGCTACTATCGAGCATGCAACTAGAAATACATTTGCTCATTAATCCTTTCACATAGGAGGGAAGGGGGATGATCATATACAGTATACAAAGGAAAGCGGATGTAGGTTCCGCATGAGACTGTGTGACATGAATTACATATAAACTGTGTTTTAAGGTGTAGTAGTGTGACAGATCGTTCTTGTTTATGTGTAAGAGTAACACGTTCCACTGCTTAGTCTCGTCCCAGATAGAGTCAGAAACATCACAGTAAATTTAGAAGTGGAATGTATGCCGTAAATGACAACAGATTTAAGAAATTAAATGAAAGGAATCCAACAGAGACCTTTCAAGCGAGAGAGGCAAATGGTGAGAAGCAAAGGAGGTGAAGGTGGTGCGACGGTAATACCACGGTTCCCAGGCAGTAAGTCTTAGGAGAGTTGTATTGGAAAATTAAACCAAAGACTCGATAGATGAAAGTCCAAAAAACTATTTTACACGAAAATCCTAAATATTCCCAGACTGACTGGCTATCCTGTACACCAACAAAGACTAAAGACAATGCAATCGTGATCAAGGGTGAGAACATTCTACTCTTTTAATACGGGGTAGGCCCTTTCTGTACCTCTGATGTTGGGCCTTCCACTTTGCACGTGTCACAGGAACGCTCTAATGACGTGCAAGGTCTTTAAAATTTCTCTTTCATCCGTTTTGAGACCTATGATCAGTGGGTGCATGACTCTTAGCTCGTTGCACTGCCGGTTACACATGTGTTACATGTTAAGCTGTGGTTCAGCAACTCGTTTCTCATTTGCTGAAGGTAAATGCTACTAGTAGCTGACTCTGCTACTGAATTGAAGAACTTAGTAGAAAGAAATTCATATTTGTTAATATTCTCCATGACGCACATTAATAAGTGGTTGTTTACCTCTCAAGATATGAAGAGACTGACACAGGAGAGGAAGTAGTGGTGGGCTGAACTGAATCAGTCAGAAGACTGATAAACTAAAAGAAACGGGCAGGTGCGAGTAAGAGTCGAGCTCTGGGGGTTCGGTATAAACTTAATTTTATATTTATAATCGACATAATCGTCTTGAGAGATTCAGCAACTGTTTAGATAATTAAGGTACTTCACATTTATTACTGCGTCTCGATTACATGTTTCTAATTAGATTACTCTGATACGTGGTTCTTAGTAGTAACGACGGCTAACTGACGCATCTGCTTGCATCTGAAAACTATCCAGAGTGATTGAAGCATGTAATCTAATTAAAATGTCCAGATGAGACGAGCAATAAATGATAATTATATTAATTAATTTGGTAACGTGAATGGAAATGACAGTCTCTTAAGTGACTACAATAGTTTACGAGAATAACTGGGCCTGAGGGATTTCAAACGGTTTACTCACTGGTTTCATGTAGGCACATAATTTATGCACCAATCTTCGTTATTAATTACATTCAGTTTTCCAGAAAACTTAAAATAACGTACGAAATACGATGCAGCAAACAGAGCATTTACACCAAGTAACACGTTACTTTTAAAAAAATTATAACCGTTTAGAATATAAATGGATAACAGTTGAAACAGGAGCAGTTACTCGGAACTTATGGATTAACAATAAGCAAATGCCCCCGGATAACATGAACACACAATACTCAGTACTGCACAATACAAATTTCGGAACGTGCTTTCAAATAACAACGGACCTGATCCGTCCTTTAACAAAGCTCTTAAAACAGCAACTTTCAGTTTGATTTAAGTAAATAATAACTTACACCTGCAGTTTCAAATCAACAAGGAATTAATTTAAATTCTCCTACCTTACAGAAAAAACCTGATACAAATACTGTATTAATTTACTGAAAGTGAATTTAGCTGTGACAGAACGACAATAAGAATGGCTGAGGTCCCACTTAAATAGATTAATCGTCAGAGGCCTCAGGTAGCCTTGAAATATGACACTCACGGAGTGCCTAGAAAACCGATATGTCCATATCACGGTAACGTAACTTATCCACAATATAGATGAGCGGAACTGTGGCTGGCGCCGCGCCTCGGCCAACGCAGAATGACGTGGATGTGTGGCGGCAAGGGAGCAGACACCCAGGCCGTGCTGAAGTACAAGGACAGCGCGTAAGCGGCACCAGCTTGGCCGACTGCCTCAAGTTGAATAGGCCGCGCCCATATGAACCCCGTCAGCGATAATCCCCTTAGAGAAATCTCAATAACATGCTCCTGCAGTACACAACATTTACCATAAGGTTATAGTAATGAAGGCACTACAAAGTGACACCCTACCAAAAATACACTGAAGCGCCAAAGACACTGCTATAAGCATGAGTTTTCAAATACAGTGATACGTAAACAAGCAGAATATGGCGCTGCGGTCGGAAACGCCTACATAAGACAAGTGTCTGGCGCAGTTGTTACACGGGTTATCGCAGCCACAATGGCAGGCTATCAAGATTTAAGTGAGTCTGGAGTTACAGTCGGCGCACGAGCGATGTGACACAGCATCTCCAAGGTAGCGATGAAGTGGGGATTTTCACGTACGACCATTTCACGAGTGTACCGTAAATATCAGGAATCCGGTAAAATATCAAATCTCCCATATCGCTGGCGCCGGAAAAAGATCCTGCAAGTACGGGACAGAACTGTAACTCTTCCGCAAATTGCTACAGATTTCAATGCTGGCCCATCAACAATGGTCAGCATGCGGAACGTTCAACGAAACAACATCGATATGGGCTTTCGGAGCCGAAGGCTCATTCGTGTGCCGTTGATGACTGCACAACACAAAGCTTCTCGCCTGGGCCCGTCGTGTTGACATTGGACTGTTAATGACTGGAAACACGTTACCTGGTCGGATGAGTCTCGTTTCAAATTGTATAGAGCGGATGGACGTGTACGGATATGGAGTAGCCCTTATGAATCCGTGGATCTTGCCTGTCAGCAGGGGCTGTTAGCTGATGGAGACTCTGTAATGGTCTGGCGCGTGTGCAGTTGGAGTGATACGGGACCCTTGATACGTCTAGATACGACTCTGACAGGTGACACGTATGTAAGCATCCTATCTGATCACCTGCATCCATTCATGCCCACTGTGCATTCCGACGGACTTGGGCAATTGAAGCAGGACAATGCGACATCCCACCGTTCAGAATTGCTACAGAGTGGGTCTAGAAAAGTTCTCGTGAGTTTAAACACTTTCGATGGCCACCAAATTCACCAGACAAGAACATTATTGAGATTATCTGGGTTGCCTTGCAACGTCGTGTTCAGCAGAGATCACCTCCAATTGCTCTTACGGATTTATGGACAGCCCTGCAGGATTCATGGTGTCATTTGCCTCCAGCACTACTTAAAATATTAGTCGAGTCCATGCCAGGTTGTGTTGCGGTACTTCTTCGTGCTCCCGGGGTCCCTACACGATATTAGGCAAGTGTAGTAGTTTCATTAGCTCTTCACTCTATTTTATAACGTATACACTCCAGGAGATCTGGAACGGTCTCCTTTAAATAGAAAACAACAAATTATAGGCCCCAGCAAGGCCAGAAGACACCAAGGAATATTTTACTTTTTTTAAACTAGAAGCTTTGAGACAAAATTACAACTAAAATAGTGAAGTTGTACCTCACAGTATATTTGGGGAAGACGTAGAAACGCTTCTACAATCGGCTCAGCACCTCATAATCAAGTCAGTTCCACGGGAAAGTATTGAGACAATGGTACGCAGTGTATGCTGAATGTGATTGGTTACTACGTGAGCCACTGTATTACAATACGCACATATGATTCAGCCACTTCTGCAAAATCACAACTGCAATAATTTCAATTTTAGGCTAATATTCAAGAGAAACTAGTATACCGTGATTAAGCACGCTTTAAACATGCATTAAAGAATAATATTTTGCTTGTATTTTAAATCTGAAAATAGCTCTGGGACTTTGGTCAGCAACACGGCCCTACATTAAGAACAATACTCATTTCTCGGTATTGGTTCTCCTCTTGAAACATTTGACTGAGGGCATCGGCATCTTGATTGTGAGTACCTTTAATATACCTAACAGTAAACGTGAATTCAAATACACGGACCGCACAACGGGCGATGCACCCTGTTTTCCTAGGTTGCCCTGAAACCTAGCTAAAAGCTTAATTGTCCCTCTCTAACTGAAACTTCCTATGTTACAAATAAAATCTGAACTTTCCTAACGCAAAGAACACGGCAAGGGCTTCCCACTCTTACATAGAATACTTTAGTTCAGCATGAGATAACCGCTTTGATGCCTAGACTATTGGACGTCTTGGCCCTCAAACTCTTGAAGAAGGGGACAACAAATCCTGAGTTGGAGGCGTCCGTTGGGACAATAAATGGACGTTCAAAAAAATTTGGGGTTACAAAACGGAGAGCTTGCTAGTGTTTCCTTAGGAGTTTCAAAGGCTGCTGTTGGCTCTCAGCCTATGTAGGGGACTCCCCCTTTTTACGCAAGTTATTAGGATGAGCTGCTAATTGTGCAAAGTTCTGGACGAATTTGTGGAAGCAATTTGCCATACCAGCAAATGTGGCCACCCCTTTCTTGTAGTTGGGAAGGGGAAACCTACGCAAATGACGCATACGTGATTGGTCATTTCTGACCCCGTCAGCTCACACCAAATGCCCCAAAAAGGAAATCTGAGTGTGGCCTAAGTTAATTTTAAATGGTTTAGCGGTAAAGCCAGCCCCTCTAAGGCGAAGCGAAGCTTGTTCAAGATGACTAAACTGCTCCTCAAAAGTTGCACAATAAATTATAATATTGCGCAAATAGTTATTAACATATTTAAGTTTGATATCTCCAAGAACATTATCCAACAGGTGAGAGAATACCGCAGCCCCTGCAGAAAGATCAAAAGGAAACAAGTTCGTAAAGGTTCCAATCGATATAGAAGAGGGTAACATGCTTGCAGTCCTCTGTTAAAGGTATTTGGTAACAAGCCTGATTTAGATCTAGGACTTTGAAGTAACACGCTCCAGAAAACTTCGTGAAACAGTTCAAGAGCCGGTAGTCAACAACCGTTCGTTAATCGCTTCCCTCCTTTTTACGAATCAAGAAAACTGGAGAGGCGTAAGGATAGGCAGGCGCCCTAATAACTCCCTCACGGATCTGCCATTAATTATTTCCCTCAGAGCTTTCATCTTGTGTGTACATATCCCATACGGAGCTTGTCTCTCGGGTATACCATCTTTTGAAGTGCATCTTATACTCTACTCTGCGGGTGATACCAAGCCTATTGGTTAAAACATCAGGGAATCCCAGGTGGGCGAGGTCGAAGCAGTCATTTCTCTCAAACCAAAAACCGCCCCTGGTAAGAGCACAAGGCAAGACCTACTCTCGGACAAAATTAAAAACATGTTGCATCCGTAGTCCAGAACAAGGCCAGTACGTCGTATAAAATCACAGCCCTACAATAGGTTACCAGTAAGACCCCTAACTATCAAAAACTTAATCGGCCATGAAAACTACAGGATAGTCTATCGCCCCCGCCCTTCATCCATCAGAGGCAACATCTGCGCATTCGCCTGACGACATCTCTGATTTGAAGCACATAAAGAAGGCAACTTACGAATAGATCGAAAATTATGGTTCCATTCATAATCAAGAAGGGAAAAGCTAGGAGGCACTTACCAAATATTTGACATCCTCGTTAGCACGGCTTTCGTTGGCATACGTCAACCCCTCAATAGAAACTAGTGGTTCATCCAGTTCCGCCATGGAAGGAGGGTTATTGGTAAATATGACCCGTGAACGATCCTCGGGTTTCGTGTCTCCCAAAATATTCTGGAGATATCTAACTCGGTGACTTGAACTCTATGGCAGACAAGGCGATGCGAACCTCTCAATATGTTCAGCTAAATTTCCGCAAGTTGATTGTACACGCAAAAAAATATTTCGGCCTCAGCTACCATTTAATATGAGGAGGAAATTTAGCTGTGTCATTCTCTTCCTCAAGTAACTGAACAACCCTTGATTTAACAACACTTCCAAAAAAATTCTATTTAACAAACCATGGTTAATAGCTCTTTGCGAAACGCCTACACCGTTCGCATGATATTCGAAGCGAATTGTTAACCACGAAGAGTTTTCGACTTGGGCAAGCTGTTCAACAGCAAGATCTGCGGCCCTCTCAATAAAGAAACAAGGGGGTTAGGCAATTTAGCACACTACATGCCGATAACTATCCCACTCCAAAGGTGTTCTGCGAAAGCTGTCTTGTAATTCCGCCCCGATACTGAGTAATACTTTACTGAGCCTCTTTACAACCGATGACACTGAGACTAACCTGCAACTGTTCAACTTGATTAAGAAACCATTCTACTAAACTAATCTGCTCCGCAGTTAAATGTAGTTGTTTTAAATCAGTGGTTCGGTTTCCTCAATGCGCCAGTTGCACTTGCACCCGAAACAGCTGTTTACTAGTATGTTGACTACCCTTAAGAAATATTATGAGTCAGTTCTACAACAAATGAACAGTAACGATCATTTGCCGGACCTATCTCATCGATGCTGTCAGGGGTGATGCTCACAGGAAGCTCAAGAGCGAGACGTAAGCGTGCTGTCAATTCACTGACGGTCCCTCGGTTGACTGATCACGGACTTCATGTTCCAGCTGATCACTTCAAAGAAACGCTATTCCCGGCCACATCCGAGCTTCCATGGTACGAGAGTGTTTACCAGCAACAGCACAATTCTTAATAACTAATTCTGGGAAGCAGCCACCAGTGAATGAAGGTACTTAGACAAAGCACAAAGAAATTTCGGCTTCTTTAGTGGCCACAAGACTCTACGGGAAGGACTAGCTCTAAGGAATTTCAAACGCTTCAGTCACTGGTTTATTACAGAAACAAAAATAAGAACCAATTTTCGTTACCGATTACATTAACTTTGCCATAAAATTTGATACAAGGTAAGAAATAGACTGTAGCAAACAGAGCGACTACCACAAGTAAGAAATTACTTTAAAAATTTACAAGCATGTAGAAAACAAATGATTAACGATTTTAACAGAAGCAATAACTTAGAACTGACGGGTTAACAATGTGTAAACGCCCCTGGATAACATGAGCAGGCAGTATCCAACAATGCACGGAACAAATATCAAAATTTACTTTCAAATGACAACGGACATCGCCCGTCCTTTAACAAAGCCTTTAAAATAGAAACTTTCGATTTGATTTCGGTAAAATAACTGCAATATAGTTTCAAATCAACAAGAGAAAATACCCAGATTCACTTTCAAAGAAATAATTTATGAATTTATTAATAGTGAATTTAGCCGTAACAGAACGGCAATATGCTGCTACGGTCGCAGGTTCGAATCCTGCCTCGGGCATGGGTGTGTGTGATGTCCTTAGGTTAGTTAGGTTTAAGTAGTTCTAAGTTCTAGGAGACTGATGACCACAGCAGTTGAGTCCCATAATGCTCAGAGCCAATTGAACCATTTTTTAGAACGGCAATAAGGATGGATAAGGACCCGCTTAAAGTGGTTAATCGTCAGAGACCTCATGTAGCCCTGAAATCTGACACTCACGGAGTGCCTACAAAACCGATATGTCCAAATCACGGTAACGTAACTTGTCCGTAATGTAGATGGCGCTCCGCCATGGCCAACGCAGAATGACGCGGATGTGTGGCGGCAAGAGAACAGACAGCGCGGCCCTGCTAGTGAGCACCATCCCCTACATCTACATACATACTCCGCAATCCACCATACGATGCATGGCGGAGGGTACCTCGTACCACAACTAGTATCTTCTCTCCCTGTTCCACTCCCAAACAGAACGAGGGAAAAATGACTGCCTATATGCCTCTGTACGAGCCCTTATCTCTCTTATCTTTTGTGGTCTTTCCGCGAAATGTAAGCTGGCGGCAGTAAAATTGTGCTGCAGTCAGCTTCAAATGCTGGTTCCCTAGATTTCCTCAGTAGCGATTCACGAGAAGAACGCCTCCTTTCCTCTAAAGACTCCCACCCAAGTTCCTGAAGCATTTCCGTAATACTCGCGTGAAGATCAAACCTACCAGTAACAAATCTAGCAGCCCGCCTCTGAATTGCTTCTATGTCCTCCCTCAATCCGACCTGATAGGGATCCCAAACGCTCGAGCAATACTCAAGAATAGGTCGCACCAGCGTTCTATAAGCGGTCTCCTGAATAGATGAACCACATCTTCCCAAAATTCTACCAATTAACCGAAGACGACCATCCACCTTCCCCACAACTGCCATTACATGCTTGTCCCACTTCATATCGCTCTGCAAGGTTACGCCCAAATATTTAACCGACGTGACTGTGTCAAGCGCTACACTACTAATGGAGTATTCAAACATTACAGGATTCTTTTTCCTATTCATCTGCATTAATTTACATTTATCTATATTTAGAGTTAGCTGCCATTCTTTACACCAATCACAGATCCTGTCCAAAACATCTTGTATCCTCCTACAGTGACTCAACGACGACACCTTCCCGTACACCACAGCATCACCAGCAAACAGCCGCACATTGCTATCCGCCCTATCCAAAAGGTCATTTATGTGGATAGAAAACAACAGCGTACCTACCACACTTCCCTGGGGTTCTCCAGATGATACCCTCACCTCCGCTGAACACTCACCATCAAGGACAACGTACTGGGTTCTATTACTTAAGAAATCTTCGAGCCACTCACATACTTGGGAACCAATCCCATATGCTCGTACCTTAGTTAGGAGTCTGCAGTGGGGCACCGAGTCAAACGTTTTCCGGAAGTCAAGGAATATGGCATCCGTCTGATACCCTTCATCCATGGTTCGCAAGATATCATGTGAAAAAAGGGCTAGTTGCGTTTCGCAGGAGCGATGCTTTCTAAAGCCGTGCTGATGCATGGACAGCAACTTCTCTGTCCCAAGGAAATTCATTATATTCGAACTGAGAATATGTTCGAGAACCCTGCAACAAACCGATGTTACGGATATTGGTCTGTAATTTTGAGGATCCGTCCTTCTACCCTTCTTATATACAAGTGTCACCTGCGCCTTTTTCCAGTCGCTCGGCAAGAGATTCGCGATAAATGCAAGCTAAGTAAGGAGCCAATGCAGTAGAGTACTCTCTGTAAAGCCGAATTGGAATCCCATCAGGACCTGGCGATTTATTTATTTTCAATCCATTCAGCTGCTTCACACGCCCAGGGATGTCTATGTTCTCCATACGGGAGTCTGTACGAGACTCAAACGGCGGTATGTTTGTACGATCCTCCTGCGTGAAAGATTTCTCAAATGCTAAATTTAAAATTTCAGCTTTCGTTTTGCTGTCTTCCGTTGCCAGGCCAGACTGATCAGTGAATGACTGGATGGAAGCCTTCGACCCGCTTACCGATTTTACGTAAGACCAGAATTTCCTTGGGTTTTCAGCAAGTTCTTTTGCTAAGGTATGACGGTCGTAGTGGTTGAATGCTTCGCGCATCGCTCTTTTTACAACAGCACGAATCTCTACTAACTTTTGTCTGTCCTCATTCTCCCGATCTTTCTTGTACCGCGAGTGCAACTGTCTTTGCTTCATGAGCATTCTCCGAATTGCGCTGTTAAACCACGGTGGGTCTTTTCCGTCCATAACCCACTTTTTCGGCACATACTTGTCCAATGCATGATTTACAATGTGTTTAAAATTTGCCCATAATTCTTCCACGTCCATCGTACCGGAAGTAAATGAAGTCGATTCATTTACTAAGTGGGATGCTAACAACTGCTTATCTGCTCTTTCTAGTAAGAATACTCTCCTATCCTTCTTGACCAACTTTTTAACTTTCGTAACCATAGTCGTAAAGACAACATCATGATCACTAATCCCTGTCTCAACACTGACACCGTCGATGAGGTCTGGTCTGTTCGTGGCTACCAGGTCTAAAATATTTCCATTACGCGTTGGTTGTCGATTTAGCTGCTCAAGACAGTTTTCGGATAATGTGTTCAAAAGTAATTCACACGACGGCTTGTATGTACCACCTGTAACGAATCCATAGACATCCCAGTCTATACTAGGTAGGTTGAAGTCGCCTCCGACTAATATAGCATGATCCGGGTACTTCTGCGATACAGAACGTAGAATCCCTTTGAATGATTCTAGAACTGTCACGGTGGAACCTGGTGGCTGGTAATAACATCCCACAATTAACTTTATTTCCTCTAGCCCTGTTAAACGTGTCCAGATAACTTCACAATCACACTCTACTTCGACCTCAGTAGACACAATATTAGAGAAATCTCTATGACACGTTCCTGCAATAGAGAACAGTTGCCGTAAGATGTGGCCTACTAAAAAGACATTACAAAATTACACCTCCCATATACATCCTAACGCAGACACTCTAACAGATCGATAAAGATCTCCTTTAAATAGAAAATAACAATCTAATGGCCTCAGCAGGGCCCACAAACGGCAAGGAATCTTTTAAAAAGATTCTTTTTTAAGGAAAAAAATAACTTATATACTTAAAACAAAATTTTTACTAAATCAGTGAAGTTTTATCTCGCATTGTATTTGGTGGAGGCGTAGAAACGCTTCTCCAGTCGGCTCAGCACCTCATAATCAAGTCAGTTCCGCGGAGAAACCTTGAGACACACCGTATACAATATAAGCTGAAACAGACTGGTAGTACGTGAGCCACTGTATTACAATTAGCAAATAGTATTCAGCCGCTGCAGCAAAAACACGATCTAGATTAGTTTTAATTTAAGGCTGGTATTTAACGCTAATGCGCGCGCGCCTGTCAATAAAGTGCGCCAGTCACAAATATCATTGTCTTGTACAGTTCTCTTGTTTTCCAACTCCGTACTTATTCTTTCATTATTGCTACAGCTAACACAGTGAGATGTCGTGTTGTCATACGTCCAAGTGGGCAGCAGTAATATAAAATAAACAGTGAGTGTATTATCTAAATGTGCAGAGTACTTCACGCGCCAGGTCATATGAGTAACATTTCCTTCACTTTCATTTCGTTACCTTTTGTGCGCAGTAAAATATAACACCCAGCAAGCGGGTTCATACCACTCTGAGCAGGACAAGGTCAAAACTGACAGACAACGAGCTTCAATGGCTACTCAACGAAGCTCCAGGTTTCAACACTGTTCCAGGCAGTGAAAATGGTGGATGACGACTCTGAGGAAGAAGTGGAACTTACCTCAGAAAGTGACCGCTGTGCAGATTATGAACAAGAAGATGATTCAGATGATAACTGTGAATGTCACTGCCCACTGGTAATACTATTGTTGTGAGGGATAACATATAAACGAAAAAAATGGTAATGTGAGCACAAAAAGAAAAAGAAAGAATATCGTAAATATATTTCCTAGGCCTAAACGTCTTGACAGAGGGATCACAAGTGAAATACAGGCTTTATGGACAGTACTTAGCCTGGAAATGACTGACGAAATAATAAGATACACGAACTTGTACATGACGAAATAATAAGATACACGAACTTGTACATTAGGTTCAAATGGCTCTGAGCACATTGGAACTTAACATCTGAGGCCATCAGTGCCTTAAAACGTAGAACTACTTAAGCCTAACTAACCTAAAGACATTACACACATCCATGACCGAGGCAGGATTCGAATCTGCGATCGTAGCGGTCGCGCGATTCCAGACTGAAGCGCCTAGAACCGCCCGGCCACATCGGCCGGCTGTACATTAGGTCTAACAAAGAAGGTGTACAACATTCTGGAGAAAGGGCTGCTAAGGAAACTACTAAATGTGAAATAATGCATTGTAACGATAAATTGCCGGACCTATCTCACCGATGCTCTTCGGAGCTAGGAAAGCTAACCACACTAATGTCATTGAACTGAAGACAGCAGATGGCACAGATACGGAGGTTGCAAGAGCTGTGATGATCTACAGAAGATTTCTGGTCCTTTTGCACTGCGTTTTGACAAGAAGGGCACAAGGAAAGAAACAAGAGTAACTGATAAACCTGTTAAAGTACGGCAAATGTTAGATCAGTTTATGATGAACTGCAAGAAGAATTACAGCGAACGCAATTTTGTGACTGCAAGTTGCAATATTTTCGGGGTAGCTGTCCTTTTATTCAGTATATTCTATAGAAACCGGCGAATTACGGCATAAAAATTTTTGCTTTAGTGGATGTGAAAAAATTCTTCTCAAGTAATATTGGCGTGTATTTTGGGAAACAACGTACAGGACCATACGATGCATCCATTTCTGCATGAGATGTAGGGAGGCTTGTTACTCACACTGACGGCTCTGGAAGAAACTTTACAATGGATAGCTGGTACACCGGGTATTAATTAGCCACCTCCTTGTTAAAGAAGCGGCTGACGTGCATCGGTACCTTGAGAGAAGAAAACACATGATCCCACAAGAATTTTTGCCTGAGAAAGGTAGGACTGTTAACACCTCTCTGTAGGGTTTCCAGAAAAAAAAACAGGACAGGTTTACTACTCTTAGCTATGCATGATTTTGGAATTTTTGACGAGGTTACAGGTAAACCAGAGACAGTTTTGGATTACAGAGTAACAAAGGAGGAGTCGACACATTCGACTAGCTAGAAGGTGCGTATTACATCAGACTGGTGACAGGAAGATGACCACTGGTCGTATTCTACGCGCTAATGGATATAAAACTGAAGAAACTGCAAAAAGGTGGGAATTTAAGGAGATGGGACCTGGATAAACTGAAAGAACCAGAGGTTGTACAGTGTTTCAGGGAGAGCATAAGGGAATAATTGACAGGAATGGGGGAAACAAATACAGAAGGAGAAGAATGGGTAGCTCTGACGGATGAAGTAGTGAAGGCAGCAGATGATCAAGTAGGTACAAAGACGAGGGCTAGTGGAAATCCTTGGGTAACAGAAGAAATATTGAATTTAATTGATGAAAGGAGAAAATACAAAAATGCAGTAAGTGAAGCAGGCAAAAAGGAATAAAAACGTCTCAAAAATGAGATCGACAGGAAGTGCACAATGGCTAAGCAGGGATGGCTAGAGGACAAATGTAAGGATGTAGAGGCTTATCTCACGAGGGGTAAGATAGATACTGCCTACAGGAAAATTAAAGAGACCTTTGGAGAAAAGAGAACCACTTGCATGAATATCAAGAGCTCAGATGGAAACCCAGTTCTAAGCAAAGAAGGGGAAGCAGAAAGGTGGAAGGAGTATATAGAGGGTCTATACAAGGGCGATGTACTTGAGGACAATATTATGGAAATGGAAGAGAATGTAGATGAAGATGAAATGGGGGATATGATACTGCGTGAAGAGTTTGACAGAGCACTGAAAGACCTGAGTCGAAACAAGGCCCCGGGAGTAGACAACATTCCATTAGAACTACTGACAGCCTTGGGCGAGCCATTCCTGACAAAACTCTACCATTTGCTGAGCAAGATGTATGAGACAGACGAAATACCCTCAGACTTCAAGAAGAACATAATAATTCCAATCCCAAGGAAAGCAGGTGTTGACAGATGTGAAAATTACCGAACTATCAGTTTAATAAGTCACGGCTAAAATACTAACGCGAATTCTTTACAGACGAATGGAAAAACTGGTAGAAGCCGACCTCGGGGAATTATCTTAGAAGAAAGATTAAGGAAAGGCAAACCTACGTTTCTAGCATTTGTAGACTTAGAGAAAGCTTTTGACATTGTTGACTGGAATACTCTCTTTCAAATTCTAAAGGAGGCAGGGGTAAAATACAGGGAACGAAAGACTATTTACAATTTGTACAGAAACCAGATGGAATTTATAAGAGTGGAGGGGCATGAAAGGGAAGCAGTGGTTGGGAAGGGAGTGAGACAGCGTTGTAGCCTCTCCCCGATGTTATTCAATCTGTATATTGAGCAAGCAGTAAAGGAAACAAAAGAAAAATTTGGAGTAGGAATTAAAATCCATGGAGAAGAAATAAAAACTTTGAGGTTCGCCGATGACATTGTAATTCTGTCAGAGACAGTAAACGACTTGGAAGAGCAGTGGAACGGAATGGACAGTGTCTTGAAAGGAGGGTATAAGATGAACATCAACAAAAGCAAAACGAGGATAATGGAATTAGATTAGGAAATGAGACACTTAAAGTAGTAGAGGAGTTTTGCTATTTGGGGAGCAAAATAACTGATGATGGTCGAAGTAAGGAGGATATAAAATGTAGACTGGCAATGGCAAGGAAAGCGTTTATGAAGAAGAGAAATGTGTTAACATCGAGTATAAATTTAAGTGTCAGAAAGTCGTTTCTGAAAGTATTTGTGTGGAGTGTAGCCATGTATGGAAGTGAAACATGGACGATAAATAGTCTGGACAAGAAGAAAATAGAAGCTTTCGAAATGTGGTGCTACAGAAGATTGCTGAAGATTAGATGGGTAGATCATATAACTAATGAGGAGGTATTGAATAGAATTGGGGAGAAGAGGAGTTTGTGGCACGACTTGACAAGAAGAAGGGACCGGTTAGTAGGACATATTCTGAGGCATCAAGGGATCACATATTTATCGTTGGAGGGCAGCGTGAAGGGCTAAAAATCGTAGAGGGAGACCAAGAGAAGAATACACTAAGCAGATTCAGAAGGATGTAGTTTGGAGTAAGTACTGGGAGATGAAGAAGCTTGCACAGGATAGAGTAGCATGGAGAGCTGCATCAAACCAGTCTCAGGACCGAAGACCATAACAACAACAACAACAATGGATATAACAAGAGTCAATGTTCAAATCATGTTTCATGAAAATGTGGGAAATAAAAAAATAAGAGAACGACTTTCTTCAGAGACATAGCATTTTCACTTACGAAGCCTCAGCTAAAGTAAAGAGCAAATCTTTCAATTCCAACCGACATATTAACCCTTCTCGAGACTTACAAAAAACCATGAGTTGAAAGAATTAAAGAGTCTGCCACCAAGAAAAGAGGACCCGAACGTGCAAAACCTACCTCTCCTGCCATAAGGTGTGAAAACAACATATACATATGGGATGTTTAGAGCAGTTCTCGAAAAACATCCGTAGATCCAAAGAAAATTGTGATAACTAATACCACCTCAATATGGAAAGTCTAAGTCATTTTGCAGTGCAATGAAAGAGTGATGTTGCGCAGTGTGTGCTTAATAAAAGTGTTGGTATCGATTAATGTAAGTCAACTGCGGCAACTGAGTGGTATAATGAAAGTTTATTTTATTATTTTTTAAGTAAGCAGTCATTTAGCTCATGTAATGTAAATTTATTTTACCTTTGTTTAATTCAACTCAAATTACCCTACTCTTTAGCTCATAGTGGTTTACCTAGGTAACAGAAAGACAGCTATTCTTTGCAAGTGTACAAAGTACGTCTCGTGCACGTTTTTGTTACGAAAAACGGCGCGTCCACTCGAGGGGTAAGAGAAGTAGTACATCGCGATGAATCACCCATTAGACATGCATTAACGAATAAGGCCACATCAGTCGGGCTGCATAATTTAGTGCCGACATGGCAAACCAAAGGCAACACAAATATGAAAATTAATCTCACTAAAATAATTGGGCGCTGGCTAGAATTTATATTAATTCGTGACTCGTGTCTAAGACACGCAGGAGAATTACAATTTGAAGATCCTTTAAACACCAAGCTGAGCTACCAGATTGCCATGAGGGAAAAAGGTAACACGTAAGAACACAATAACAGGCAGGATTGTTTAGCATAGTGGCCTCCTCCTATCAAGAACACTTGACATGAGTTACAGGCAAGTAAAATAATCCAGTAAGATAATAAAAATTCATATACACCGCATATCATAGCAAAAGTTCCAGTACACGAATTGAAAGTCTCATAGGAACAAAATTCAACAGACCTTAATGTCAATTCGCTCTTTTAAGCCCAGGAAAACCACTGCAGTCTACCACCATGGAGACTAAAGTAGCCACGAATCAAACGTAGCAGCAAAGCACCCGACCGTCGACAGCCCAGTACATCCCTCGTATCCAACTCCACGCTCCTCGAAGACGCCAAGCTATGAATTCCAGGTTTTTTCAGGTCGCGGTGTTGAGAGTCTTCTTCCTCTGTTCTAACATCAAGAGCGGACGCCGCCAGAAAAAAAAAAGTTTTGGGTTTTCTCCGCAGCTCATACTGCCATGATCAAAGACAACCAAACACCCGGTTCGCTGAAATTTCCGCCCCCCCCCCCCCCCCGGGAGAACTATACTTGTTTGAAAGCCCTGCGGTCAAAGATGAGACTTTCAATGTCGTTATCGCCGAATAGGCTGCCACTGCTCAGCTAGTAATAATAATTTCGTATAGTTCAATGACCAGGTTGAAATCCTTTGAATTGGAAGCCATTTCGGCAACTCTCGTGCCCCTAACTTTCCCCAGTTATCCTTCTGGGGAAAGGCGATCTACAGTTTCTTGCAATTCCTCATATCGTTGAGAGGTGAAGGCTACATTAAAACGAAGACTGTAAAAAATCATAGCCCACAGAACTTCAATCTCACGATTTCTGGATTCCTGTCATGCCCTTAACTGATAGACCAACAGGCCCAACATGTAATACGTACATTATTAGTTCATCTATAGGTTTTAAGGAGTGAGTTTGCGAGTATGAAAATATGTGATATAGATTGCCGTATCTCTTGACTGCTTTTGCTTAAGCTAGTTACACTGCGAAACGAGCATAGAGAATATTCGACAAAATTTTCAACTTAATACATCATTCCATCATCCTGATGATGGCGGAACGGTTGTTCGGCGGAAGATCGTGGAAATTCGACGATTACATCCGACAGTACACCCTAGGACCTTGGAAGTTTAATACCTCTACCTGTTTCTGAGCAAAAGTGGTAGTTACAGATGGCCGAACCTTTTGATTCTCTTGACTTTGAAACTTTCATTTTTTACAACAAATGGACTTTAGACCTTAGTATGTAACATAAATTTCAATTTGATAACTATACCCGTTCTTGATGGAAGGACGGACGCACAAACAGACGGACAAGAAATGACAAATAATTATAATTTTATGTGACATTATTAGAATTTAACAATTTTTGGGTTTTTTCCTTTACTTTTACTGTGAAACCTAGCTTCTAGTCCAGTTTCAAGGATATAGGTCAAAGGAAGTAACCCACAGATTTTGATGAGAGAAACTGCAAGCATCGAAATATGTGACATAAATAGCCGTATATTTTGATTATATTGACTTAGAAGCTTAATTTTCTCACATCCGAAGAAGGAAGAAGAAAGATTGGGCTTAATGTCCTGTCGACATCGAGGTTATTAGAGAGTGAGTTCAAATGGTTCAAATGGCTCTGAGCACTATGGGATTTAACTACTGGGGTCATCACTCCCCTAGAACTTAGAACTACTTAAACCTAACTAACCTAAGGAAATCACACACATCCATGCCCGAGGCAGGATTCGAATCTGCGACCGTCGCGTTAGAGAGTGAGTACAAGCTTGGATGGTGTCACAGACGGTTAAGGAAATTGGCCGTGCCCTTTTAATGGAACAATCCCGGCATTTGCCTGGAGCGATTTAGGCAAATCAAGGACACCCTAAATGAAGATTGTCGGACGCAGGTTTGAGCTGTCGTGCTCCCGAAGACATCACCAAGCAATCGCAGATGTCAGCTTGTGACGTAAGCTACAGTTTGATACCTCTAACCTTTCCTGAGAAAAAAGGGTCGAAAGGGACAATAAAATGATCATATGGGGATTCAGTTTCTACGATTGAGGTACGGAACCCCAAAAATTACCTATACGTGAGATCGATTTACCTATTATGACACTATGACTTCCACTTATGTCACCTCATTCCCATTGGTTTTTTTAGCTTCAGTGTTCCTCACATGCTGCACACGGAGTCAGTAGCACGGGGTGTGAAATGTCACAGTGTAGCAGCATCGCAAGGGCATTCGAGCGATAAAGAAAAGCGAGATCGATTGTCAGGTGTCCTTCGTTCTGTTAGTGCAGCTAGGGTTACAATCCCAAATAGACCTCCTTAGAAGTAGACGACCCCTTCCGATAGTTCCACTTGAGAACACCACTTTGCTAGCGAAAACGTGCACGATACTGCAGTGGACCTACTCCGTTACGATGTAAATCTCGTTGTGGGGACTCGTATCGTGGAGCGATTGCGGCGGCTCCAAACGATCCACACCTGGACTGGAGGAGTCTCCGTAGACTGTAGCAGCATATAGCCGATCGGGACTGGCGCAGCGGAACGGCGGACACGCCGGCGTCTGTCAGTGGGGTGGCCGACCGGCCGGCTAACGCGTCGCCGATGGCGCAGATAGGCGGCCCGCAGGCGCGCCGCAGATGGCGCTGATCGCCGTCCGCCATCGGCCGGTACCGGACTGCACGTTGCGGGACGCGCTGCGACGTGCGCTATCTGGCGGCCATCGGCGGCCGTCCGCCGGCGCAGGCAGCCACGCCGCTGGCAAAAAGGAACGACCAGCTCCGCGGCCGAGCGCCGCTGTGGCTGCTGCGTCGGCGCGACACGCCGCGGAGGGCAGCCGCCGCCGACGAAGTGTTCGAGCCGTCTGGAGTAGTGCCTCGTACAGATACTGGCTGCTCCTCAGTCGTTTCATGGGAACTTAGATCTACACTACTGACCATTAAAAATGATACACTGAGAGGAAATGCATATGATAAACGAGTATTCATTGAACAAATACATTATACAAGAACTGAGATATGATTACATTTTGACGCAATTTGGGTGCATAGATCCTGAGAAATCAGTACCCACAACAACCACCTCTAGCCGTAATAACGGCCTTGATACGCCTGGGCATTGAGTCAAACAGAGCTTGGATGGCGTGTACAGGTACAGCTCCCCATGCAGCTTCAACACGATACCACAGATCATTAAGAGTAGTGACTGGCGTATTGTGACGAGCCACTTGCTCGGCAACCATTGACCAGACGTTTTCAATTGGTGAGAGATCTGGAGAATGTGCTGGGCAGGGCAGCAGTCGAACATTTTCTGTATCCAGAAAGGCCCGTACAGGACCTGCAACATGCGGTCGTGCATTATCCTGCTGAAATATAGGGTTTCGCAGGGATCGAATGAAGGGTAGAGCCACAGGTCGTAACACATCTGAAATGTAACGTCCACTGTTCAAAGAGCCGTCAGTGAGAAACAAGAGACGACCGAGACGCCGGGTGATACGCCAGTATGGCGATGACGAATACACGCTTCCAATGTCCGTTCACCGCGATTTCGCCAACCACGGATGCGAAGATCATGATGGTGTACACAGAACCTGGATTCATCCGAAAAAAATGTTTTGCCATTCGTGCACCTAGGTTCGTCGTTGAGTACACCATCGCAGGCGCTCCTGGCGGTGATGCAGCGTCAAGGGTAACCGCAGCCATGGTCTCCGAGTTGATAGTCCATGCTGCTGCAAACGTCGTCGAACTGTTCGTGCAGATGGTTGTTGTCTTGCAAACATCCCCATCTGTTGACTCAGGGATCGAGACGTGGCTGCACGATCCGTTACGGCAATGCGCATAAGATGCCTGTCATCTCGACTGCTAGTGATACGAGGCCGATCGGATCCAGCACGGCGTTCCGTATTCTCCTCCTGAACCCATCGATTCCATATTCTGCTAACAGTAATTGGATCTCGACCAACGCGAGCAGCAATGTCGCGATACGATAAACCGCAATCGCGATAGGCTACGATCCGACCTTTGTCAAAGGCGGAAACGTGATGGTACGCATTTCTTCTCCTTACATGAGGCATCACAACAACGTTTCACCAGGCAACGCTGGTCAACTGCTGTTTGTGTATGAGAAATGGGTTGGAAACTTTCTTCATGTCAGCACGTTGTAGGTGTCGCCACCGGGGCCAACCTGGTGTGAATGTCTGAGGAGTTAATCATTTGCATATCACAGCATCTTCTTCCTGTCGGTTAAATTTCGCGTCTGCAGCACGTCATCTTCGTGGTGTAGCAATTTTAATGGTCAGTAGTGTATCTATAGTTCATTAGTTCATTGGTCAGATTAATTTAAAATAAGGGACCCCCCAGCTCCCCCGCAGTCAGTAGATTCTCAAACTCCGGTGGATGTACTGGGTAATTACAAGGATTGAGAAAAATACGGAAACACCGCGAGAAACGCATGCTTGAACTAAATGCAGATGCCAGCCATGCCTGCAGGTTGTGCTGCTCCGTTTGACCACGTACGGTACCTGTTCAGTGTCCTCAGCACTTTAGAAGTTTCAGTCGTCGTCAGAACAGTGTATCGCGTACATCAAATATATTCGCAGTTGTAAATATGGACAACCATCAGCTGTATAATGTCTCATGTTCGAAGGAACAATGCGTCATACTTCTGAACAACACAGGCACTGCGATACCGTAGTGTGCTGTGCAGTTGTGAGCGTATTATGTCGGCGCTAACTGAAGTCAAATGCGTAGTAGTCGGTTCTCGTTTTGTGGCCCTTTTATAGCCAATGTAGCCAACGTGTTTGGTGCCTCGAGGGGCGCAGTATCGAAGAGTTATACGACGTATAGGGAAAGCGGAAAAACACCATCCACTAAGTCACCATGTGGACGAAAGTGTGTGCTAAGTGATCGTGACACAGTCACTGATACTCCGTCTTCAGGCCATGAGTGGCCTACCGGGACCATCCAACCGCCGTGTCATCCTCAGTGGAAGATGTCGATAGGAGGGGTGTGGGGTCAGCACACCGCTCTCCCGGTCGTTATGATGGTATTCTTGACCGAAGCCGCTACTGTTCGGTCGAGTAGCTCCTCAATTGGCATCACGAGGCTGAGTGTACCCCGACACAGTCACTGATGGGTCATAATTTTCTTTGGGCCTTTGTCCCACTTCAACGTGGGGTTGGTCTTGTTACTATGGATTTGGGAGATGGCCAGTGCCCTTCCTGTCGCCACTCCGGACCCCCCGGGACGGAATTACTGTACCCCAGCTGTCTGTGCCCAGTGTAAGCCATGAGACAGTGCGAACGTTTTCAAATGTCTGCGAGTCGTGTAACTGAGGCGGGACGTGGAGACCAGCCCGGTATTCACTTAGTGGGATGTGGAAAACCGCCTAAAAACCACATCGAGGCTGGCTGGCAAACCGGCCCTCGTGGTTAATTTGTCGGGCGGATTCGATCCGAGGACGCCGCGCCTACCCGAGTCCAGGAAGCA
This sequence comes from Schistocerca cancellata, assembly GCF_023864275.1. Classification (NCBI taxonomy): domain Eukaryota; kingdom Metazoa; phylum Arthropoda; class Insecta; order Orthoptera; family Acrididae; genus Schistocerca; species Schistocerca cancellata. The sequence continues at coordinate 595,673,291 of NC_064630.1, read as the reverse complement.
GCGCATTAGAGCCCTAGGCTAACCTGGCGGGCCACACGGTCACTGAAGAGTACCGTGAAGAAAAAATTAGAGGACAACAGCTGCAAAAGTCACTGCAGACCTGAATGTCGCACTCGCGAATACTGTCAGCAGCAAAACAACACAAAAGGGGGCTCGGAATTTGAAAGCGATCTGGAATTCCAAGCCGGCCGGTGTGGCCGAGCGGCTCTAGGCACTTCAGTCTGGAACAGCGCGACCGCTACGGTCGCAAGTTCGAATCCTGTCTCGGGCATTGATGTGAGTGAAGTCCTTAGGTTAGTTAGGTTTAAGTGGTTCTAGGTTCTAGGGGACTGATGACCTCCGATGCTAAGTCCCATAGTTCTCAGAGCCATTTGAACCATTTTTTTGCAATTCCAAAACCACTTATCAGTGATGCAAATTCCTGTAAGAGGATAATGCGGTGCAGAAGCCATAAAACGTAGGGAATGGAGCAACGAAAGAAAGCAATTTGGTCGGAGGAGGCGTGTTTCATCCTGTTTCCAAATTCTGGCCGATTTTATGTCCGAAGAATGAAATATAGTGGGGGTTCGGCGATGATCTGGGCAATCACTCCATGGTATTCCATTGGCCCCCATTGTCGCTTTATTGCCAAGGACGATGATCAGGCCCGTCCTAAGGTACAATGTTTATTCCTCAATGGTGTTGCGGTGTGACGACGGGGCTCCTATTCACACTATTCGCTTAGTGCAGGACTGGCCTTGTGAACACGAGGAGCAACTGTCGCATCTCCGCTGACCACCACAGTCAGCAGATCTAAATACTATTGACCTTTTGTGGCATACTTTGCAGAGAAGTGTGAGTGATCGCTATCCGCCCTCACTATTGTTAACAAAACTTGTCACTGATTTGTAGGAAGAATGGTAACAGATTTTCCTGAAAACCATAAACGACCCGTATTTGTTGATTTTATTAATTCTCACACGACTGGAAGCTGTATCGAGTGCCAACGGGTTTCCTATACCGTATTACGCTTGGTAATGTGTTTGACGTGTTTCCAACCCCTTTAATAATGTCCACGAAACATTCCAAAAACTCGGTATGGATAAGTGACTACAAACAATGTAATAAACGGGTGGGTGTGCATGACTAGCTATCACAACGTTTTTACATTGTTTGTAAAATACTGTTTAATTTTTCCACCCTTTGTCACGCGGGACGCATCGAATCGGTTGCTCATTACTGCCGATACTTGATATGAGTGGCGGTAAGAACAGATGCTACCAGGCGGCGTTGCAAGTGTTCGGGGTTCTGTGCTAGAGGTGGAACATAAACGATATCCTTCATATGACCCGACATGAAAGATCACAAGGCCTCAAGTTTGGTGACTGTGACCGCGACACGAGTAGTGTCAGGCCAGAGGCCACGAACACCTATCCAGTGACGTGACAACGCCTCACTTGGGTAATATCGTACACAATTGCGAAAATGTGAGAGGCACCCACATGCCTTGCTCATAATGTGGCATCAAGCAGTCAGGCCTGCAAGATGAGTGGTCTGCCAAGCGAGTGGATTCATTCTTATTTATCGAGTAACATGAACTCTCGTACTCACAATTAAGTTACAAATTACCCTCCTGTATGAATATTACGCAACGGAAACGCACATCTGACTATCAGTAATTTACAGAACTCTGACTTTTCACTACGCACTGGCAATACCACATTTTCTTTCTTATTTAACGGCTTTGATCAACACGTGGCCATCGCACTGAATATGAATGGCGCACACATTATAAATTCTGGATATCATGACAACATACAATTCGAAGGAAAAGGCCACCAATCTTTTTCTTTTCACTATCTTATTTATTCCGATAAATTCTATAACCTAAACACACAAATTCCATAACCTACAACAATAACACATTAAAAATTCCGCCCAGTGGGCATGGTTTTACATTGGTGATTCTCTATCTTATGGTCTCGTAATTATTTAATGCTACAGTGCACTTTCTGGATAGGATGGTGGATCTTATGCTATATCTCACACTTCGACTCTCACAACCATCATCACGAAACTTTCCTCCAGACCGAGCGGTACAAAAGGAACATGCATAACCACTACCTCTGAAACTACCTTGCTACTCTCCCAATCAAACCACACATACTTAAATTACATGACATACACCACACTGCAACATGGAATACAACATAAGGCATAGTCACAACATTATAATCACATCACTTTCAGCTTTTCCACTTCAATTAGTATTCATCCTAGTTTCACACGACACTGCGCCACTTCGTAACTTTTCTTTCCTACTACGAACTCTGGACGATATATGCACGCCTTCCTGTGCAATGCAAGCCAAGTGACGTTGCTGGATAGACTGCTGACTCACCTTGCTTCTCTCTCAGAGTATTATAGTTTGAATCAAGCGTCACACGGTAACATAACACGCAAAGTAATATTAAGAACATATTCATCACACACGCGAGTCCTCAACTGATACCATGGACGAGTACTTCTCTTTATCCTTTGTCTCATACACAGATATAGACTCACACAGTACTCACCACGTGGAAGTACTCGTCTCTAATTTCAAGTCCTGCACATGCCATTTCTTAAATATTTCCAACTTATAGTACACACGCTAGTAATTCAGCTTAACTTAAGCACTTGGAAGTATTTCAACTTATTGCTACACGTGGTTTCATTGTGACCGTTGGTCACTTCCGAAGATTACTACGATCCCATTAATATTACCTGCCTGACATTTAATTCTCCCCACAAAAGTTCCTGAAATAGAGAAATTATTATTCAAAACTACTCTTAAGTATTTCACATCCATACCATGTCTCCTCTCTTTTGTCCTTACAGAGCACGCCTAAGACAGGTCTTACCAACACTAGATCCAGCGACAGAGTGCTGAAACATGGCCGTTCTTCAGGTCATCTCGCACCTCTGTCGAGGTGGGGGAAGACCATGCTACCGTATTGGTGAGCCACATTTCAGGCTCTCAAAGCTCCGGTAAGTTTCATCTCTTTGGTTCCACCAAAGGTGGCCAAAGGATCGTCTCAAAGATGATCATATATTCACATTCACTATCTGCGGTTAGCAGACGACCATACATTCATTCATTTCACAGATCTCACCAAACTGGGTGTAGGGATTTATTTTGTGGGAGTGCACATGTGATCAATTAAATAAATAAATTGTCATTCTTTCCCACACTGGTATCCGGCTTCGCTGTATTAATTGAAATTGAGTTATTTTTACAAAAAATATGTTGTACTGACAAGAATAACGAAGAATGTTGTACCTATTTTCAATGTCGGGTGGTACTGTACCCTTTCAAATGTTACTTACACAGTTGCGAAATCGCAGCTCCCAGTTTCAAGTTGTGGCGTAAGCCACAATTCCAGCACATCGAGGTAGGTGATTGGCCTACATCTGACTCTTAGCGTAAAAGAAGGGTCCATACACAGATCAGGCAGAACATTTTGAGCACCGACGCCTCCAGGTAATAGCAGCGTCGCCTGTTGAGAAATGACTACTAGTGAGACACATGCACAGCGCAGTATCAGTGAGAGTGCTGTCCCTGTGTAGAATTGGGATGACGCGCTGAGTCTAAGTGAGGACACATAGTGGTGCACTAGAGGCTCGGAACGAGCACTTCGGAAACAGCACGACTTGTCAGATGTTCGAGGAGTGCTGTGGTTAGTGTCTTCAACACGTGGCGAAATCAAATGAAACGGTGTCCAGACGTCGTCATGTTGGGCGGCCACCCCTCATTACTGATATCAGACGTCTTAGGCTGCGCAGACTAGTAAAAAAGGAAGAGGTGGCGAGCTGTGGTGGAACTAACACCAGACTTTAATGCTGGTCAGAGTACAATTGTGTCTGAACACACTCTGCCCCGAACATATCTAACACCTCCGCAGCCGACGACCCATGCATTTGCCAGTGTTAACACCACGACATTGGCAACTAAGACTGAAATGAGTACGTGAACATCGGCAGTGGACGTTGGCGCATTGGCAGGGCGTTGCATGGTCTGATGAATCCCGACATCTTCATCATCATGCCGGTAGGAGGTCACAATTCCGTCGTCTTCTAGGGGAAAAGCTCCTTGACTCCGGTACTCTGGGATGGATTATGATGTTTGGTTTGTGGTGCACTCAACTGCGCGGTCATCGGGGCCTTTACAAAGTCCCACTTTTTGCACAGTCCAATCTAGCCACTGTCACGAATGATGACGATGAAGATATGATAAGGGCAACGCACACGCCCAGTCTCCGGGTAGAGAAAATCCCCAACCCGGCCGGGAATCAAACCGGAGACCACGTGATCCAGAGGCTGCAACCTGCGGGATGGAGACAAGCTGGAAGAGGCTCAATCATGCTCTGAGGAACCTTCATGTGGGCATCCATGGGTCCAGTGGAGCTACTGCAAGGCACCATGAAAGGCAAGAAGTATCATACACTGGTTGCAGACCACGCGCACTGCTTCATGAGAATCATGTTTCCCGACGGTAGTGACAATTTTTATCAAGATAGTACTCTCGTCACAAGACCAGGAGTGTGATGTGGTGGTTCCAGGAACACAGTGGCGGGTTCCAATACATGTACTGGCCCTGAAACTCGCCAGATTTGAACCCGACCGAAGACATCTGGGATATGATTGAACATGGCGTCAGAGCTCATCGGCCCCCTCTGCGGAATTTACGGGTATTAGGTGATTGGTGTATGTAGATGTGGTGCCAGCTCCCTCCAGTGACCCTCCAAGACATCATTGCTTCACCACACGACGCGTTGCCGTTGTTATCCGTGCCAAAGGTTGACGTACCGTCTGGTTGGACACGGCAAACAACACACGAATTTCCTTAGAATTCGCCTTAACTGATTTTTTAAAATGTTTGATAGGCGTTATTATTTCCCTGTACGTAGAATGTGTCTAGGGTTGCGGGTCCATCGCTTCACCTTTTGAGCGAGGTGTTTTTAACTTTATAGGTAACGAGAGAAGAAGTTTATGTAAATGATGGAAAATCTTGTTAGTCGTAAGACCGAGTCATCGTGTTGGACGTTTAGAGCCACGAGTTAAAATTATCTTCAGGATTCCACGCGTGTTCCGGGACAGATGAACAACCCCACACCCTTTTTCCGAGATTATTGTAACTGCACACATTCTTCGATATTTTGACTACTTCACCGACCTCCCTTATATAAATATTACTTTTTCCCGCTAGGACGGGCTATGTTCTTAAAATCCGTGGCCTGGTCCTATTTTTCTTGGTGCTCCGCTATCGCTGACTGTATTTTCTCTCTTAAACGTATGTGGCGGAGCATCAAGAAGAATATGGCCGGGTTATACAGATTTTAAGGGCATACGGAACTAGCCGTAGAAAGTAATATATACAAAAGGAAGGTCCGCGAAGCGGTGTAAATGTCAACAACTACCAGAAAACAACAGAGACGGCACAACAGCTGGCCGCTGTGACCGAGCAGTTCTAATCGCTTCAGTCTAGAATCGCGCGATCGCTACGTCGCAGGTTCGAATCCTGCCTCGGGCATGGATGTGTGTGATGTCGTTAGGTTAGTTAGGTTTAAGTAGTTCTAAGTTCTAGGGGACTGATGACCTCAGATGTTAAGTCCCATAGTTCTCAGAGCCATTTGAACCATTTTTGAACACAACAGCAATAAATAATTAGCGAAATTTTTGTTGATCTTGTTCGATACAAAGACAATAATGTGAGAGCGATCCACTGAAGTATCCCGCTACATCAGTCTTCCCACCTACACAGTAGGCAAAAACAATACAGCGTCATCTTGGAAACATGCACCGGTGTAGACGTCAAAGGCTCTGTTGGCTACTTACATCGATACCATATCAAGTCTTTCAACACAAATGCCCTCCATTATCTGGGCCGGCTTCTTTTACGATACTGGCTTGTGACGTCATTCCCAAGGTCTCAAAAAAAAAAAAAAAAAATAAAAGCTGCGTCAGAATTATGGCGTGACTTAGAGGGGTAGGACAAAAATGTGGAAATACCACGGGAAATTCTTGCTTGAATGTAAGTGCAGATGCTAGCCCAGCTGCAGGTTGCATCTGACAACGAACGGCACATGTGCAATGTGCAGGTGTCAGTCGCGGTAGGAGCAGTGTTCTTTGTAGCTGTCGTGCATTATGTCGGAGCTAGGGGAGCGCCGTGCGGGATTAGCCTTGCGGTCTAAGGCGCTACAGTCATGGACTGTGCGGCTGGTCCCGGCGGAGGTTCGAGTCCTCCCTCGGGCACGGGTGTGAATGTTTGTCCTTAGGATAATTTAAGTTAAGTAGTGTGTAAGCTTAGGGACTGATGACCTTAACAGTTAAGTCCCATAAGATTTCACACACATTTTAACATTTTTGCTAGGGGAGCTCGAAAGTGGATAAATTATTGTTGCTAGTATAGTGGGTGCTTTTGTAACCAAGGCAGCCGAAGTGTTTCGTTCCACAAGAAGCATGGTATCGAACATTTATAATACATACAGAGAAATTGGAAGAACATCATCCACCAAGTCACAACGCAGAGTGAAGTACGTTTTAAATGATGGTGACAGACGGCCATTGGAGAGGATTGTGATAAAAAATAAGAGGACGACATCTGCAAAAGTCACTGTAGAAATGAATGTTGCACTCGCGAACTCTGGCAGCACCAAAAAGAGCTGGAATTCTGAGATCACTCATCGTTGATACAAATGCCCCAAACAAGACAACATGACAGAGACATAAGCCTGGCCTAAGAAGCAGTGGATGAATGTGATTTGGCCAGATGAGGCTTCTTCCACACTGTTTCCAGCTTCCCCAGAGTAAAACACCGCAGAGGTACGGGGATGAGTTGGACAGCCACATCGAGATGTTCTATGGGTCCTATGTTTACTCTGCAAGGTCGAATTACGGCCAAGGATCACTTGACCAATTTGGCTGAACAGATCCAGCCCACAGCACAATGTTACTTCTCCAAAGATGACAGAACCCCTGTTCACACAGGACTGGTTTTACGAGAACGTGGATAAATTGTCGCACCCCCCCCCCCCCCCCCCCCCCGGCTACCAAGGTCACCAGATCTCATCATTAATGAGCATTTGTGATGCACTTTGTAGAGAAGGGTCAGTAATCGCTACCCACCCTCATCATCGATAACTAAACTTGCCACTATTTTTCCGGAATAACGCTATAAGATTCCGTTGAAAACCATACAGAACCGATATTTATCCATTCAGAGAGGATTGGAATCTCTTTTTAAAGCCAGGTGGTTTCTAATATCGTATTAGGCATGCTAAAGTAGTTTGTTTTTTGTGTATCCATAGTTTTTCTACTCCCTTTAAGAAACACATTAGGTTTGTATAGTTTACTCATTGTATCTACAAAACAATGCAGTCAGTGAGTAGCTAGTGCAGCCAGCGCTGTTTTCTAGCTGACAGTGTATTGCAACTGGAGTTGTAAACCTTCTGTAAGCTGCAATAGCCTGTCATAAGCGAATGTAGACTATGGCATTTTCCTAGTAGTATTGGCCAGGTAAGATCGTAACCGCGCGACTTGTACGTTAAGTGTGTTGAATACACATCCGGCGTTATCTCATTTCGACCGCTTTGTCTGTGTATGAGAGCAGTGTATTACCAGAATCCACTAAGAACCGGAAGCGGTGAACCGTTTGGAAACTGAGTGATGGTGGGTAAAGTGCTACTTAACTTACGGGACATTTTTGTTTTACTAGTTATCCTCTTGTCTCTTACATAAAAATTAACAGTATTCATGGAAAAATAGAAACTGTGAATCTTTAATTCAGGTTTTATTCGAAAATGGTTCATTTTGAACGTGGAAATAAAACAATACAGATTTATCGTACTGCACTAGAAAATGCAGTAGCCTGAAAAAAGAAAAAAAAAAAGAAAACAATACGCGAAATAAAACATATATACTTTGTCGAGTTCGTAAAAAACCTGTTTCTCTTATTCATAAACAATCTTCACACAATCAAAACCAGGGAACTCTTGCCTTTGATTATGATGAAGAACGTTCTATTGAATATGTAATAACAACAATAATTACATAGATTTTTAAATATATTTGTGCCAATTGAGTGCAATTCTGGTTGCGGCTCTTCGACGGTAGGCTGGATCTTGTCCCGCTGTTGGGGTCACTACGCGGCGATATTAATCGAGGCGTCCTAGACAAGACTGATTAAAAGTATTCTAAAACAATTCTGTGGAATTTCCCGCACTTTTTCACACTCTAATGGAGATTACAAGTACTGGAATCCACTGCTTCAGACGAGTCTGCGTGACCACGGTAACCTGACTTTTTACATACTTGTTTTTCATTCTTCTTACTTTTACGTCTACATGACTACGCTGCAGTTCACACTTCAGTCCCTGACAAATGGTTCATCGAACCATTTTTGCTCTATTCATGTACCGTTACACACTGGAACAGTGCGCGGAAGATACAAACACTTAAATCTTTTCGTGCGAGCTTATATTTGGAGATGACAAATCGACAGGATACATAAGTGTGTCGAGACCTCTTTGTAAATCCGAAGACGAAAGGAAATGCTTTGATGACTCGACCTTTTCAGATGCAACGGTATTGGTGCTTCGGACTAACAGCGACATTATCACATTAAAATGCATATGGAGTTTCAGAATGGGAGACTCCAAGGTTGTCCAGTTTAAAGGTAAGTAGTAAGTCACCGAACACTTGGTATCCCAATGTGCGAAAATTGTACTACTGGTATCTCAGAGAATATTCATCGCTAAGAATGCGGAACTCCACTCGCTGTTAAAGAACGAGGTGAACGTTGACCGGGATGGTGCATGCGTGAGCCGACGTGCCACAGTAGAACAGTTCGACTTGCAAATAAGCAGCAGGGCAACCAGATTCGTCTCTTAAACAATAGTGCCTAATGTGTACGGCACTTAGAAGAGTGGGATGCACATAATTAAAGGCGTACATCGTTTGCAGAATTCTGGCACGCTTTTTATGCTTGCATATTATGATCTAACTGGAAGAAAAGAATGATCTGTAGGAATCTATATGGAATTTGGAAACAAAAATCAAACTAAGCTCTCTCGTCCACGATATCCCAAGGGCTGGAATTAATTAAGTACGCCTAGGTTGACGACACGTTGCATGTCACATACATATCTCTCTTTTCTTCGCTCAATTTGGACGAAGTGCGAAGTCTGCATAAGTGATTTGTTACCCTGGTGGCAGATCGTTGCAAGGTTAGTAGATTTACCGAAAGGCATTGTAAATAAAATTCATTATTTCTGCATAGCATAAGGATTTATTGATAGAGAATCTTCCAGTCTTCATAAATCACCGTACATATTTGTTAAGAAGTAATAACGTAATTTAAGACTATCTCCCGAAAGAAAAACTGAACTTACGGTACCTGAGTAACTCACTTCTTAGGTTCCATAGCGGGCTTCAAGCAAGACTTTACGGATAATGTCAGTTTTGGCGAATTATACTGGCATGTAAAAGGGACATTCCTCGATACATCACAAACTGAGTAGGACGTAGTGCGTGCTTTTTTATTCGACTGCATTAGATTACTGATTACTCATACTTCATACATTCAGATTTCATTTTTTGAGTGTAGCAATAATGTTAGTAATAAGAGAGAATCAAGTATGGTTTTAAGCACGTAAATTTAATCTGTTATAGGGTATGAATATTTCGATTGTCATTTGAAGTCGTGCAGTTATTTCTCACATTAGTATGACAAACGCACCTCTTCGAAATCAACTTACTTCCCCAACCCCACTACGTGCGGTGCACTTGTATTACAGTGACGACAATTACGACTGTCCGCAGGACAAAATTAATTTAGTAAATTTGAACTGAAACTTCTCACTGTACGTGGTGATATTTATGCAGATCTAGCAGTGCATGCAGTGCGAAATGGGGTGCATCGGAAAGCACCAATGAAGGAAATGGAAATAACGCCTGTATCATTTCGTAACATGTACCTTCACTGTACTATCATTACCCGTGCTCCTGGCGGTACCACGGCCACTGCAAAGAGTAACACACGCTGGGAAACGAACAGCCGCGGGCAGACGTCCTTGAGAGGGAGACAGCTTCGCTCCCTGTAGTTTTCTCCTTGTATGGATACTTGCCTCCACAACGTGTGCCGATAAATACGTGCTAATGGCGGCTAAGAACAGGCTGTCTTTGAGCAGCTCTAGAGGCTGGCTCTGAACCTCCATGAAAATAACTGGGGAAGGTTATTTTTATACTTTAATAGCTTCTATTCAGTAATCATTTTGTAGGCAGCATTAAATTCGTCATAAAACAAGACCGGATATTCCATAAGTCTCGTTCCACGACGTGGCGAAGAGCGGAAAAAAATTTGTCCAGCGTTTTTTTTTTCAGAAATCCAGATGAAGTCACTTGAGGTATCTCATATAATTCAGATGAGTTTTTTCAGTCTTTGGATTAATTATTTTAGAGGAGTGTGAGACGAAGATAGAAAATTCTGATATGGAGAGGGATGTCAACTACAAGTTTAGACATATGAGAGTTTATCGTCCGTCAACTTAGTACATAAAAATTATAAGGCAATAAAAGTGAAGTAATCCCTTGTGACCCCCGAGAGGAAATAAAGAATATGCAAGGTAAAAGATAATTCACACTCGGAGTAATAAATTAGATGAACAGATGAATGTCTGTGATCAGGAGGATGTTGTTATATTGGTGACATTTCTTCTACGACATGGGATGGAGTTTGATAACAATGGGAAGTCGTCACTATGACTAACTAAAATTCGGTTGCTGCACATTACCACTGGCGGATATGTCCAGGGACCTGATCAGCGACATATCAATGAATACGGAACAATAGAAGCGGTGTTGACGTCTCTTTGACGTTGCGGTGATGGATTCAGAGGGCAGTGACTGCTCTGCGGAAAGCAATCAAGCGGGGTCGTCGCCTCTTTATGAGAGTGATGTGTAGCTAATTAATTTCAGATTCATTAGCAGTCTTGTTCGCACATTCGACGTTCTTGGAAGGGCAGGAACGAGACAATAGCATTCATTGCCCGTGTTACTGGAGGTAAGGTGATACTGACCGTAAAATGTTTCACCTGTTGGGAACTGTTTAATGCGAGTCTGAAGACTATAGGAGATCCAACAGTCAATGTCGTCTGTAGTTCGAATCACGTAGGATCGTAAAGGAGTATTTACGTACAAGGAACAGAGTGGGCAGTTTCTCTTCGGATACACCTGATACAAGTACGAAACCTTATGTAGAGGCAGGTGCTATTTATTTTATTCTACTTTTTTATTTACAAATACCACATGAAGAGGCTTTCAGGTTGGTTGGTTTGTGGAATTAAAGGGACCAGACTACTACGGTCATCGGTCCCAGGCTTTCAGACGTATAGGTGTGGCAAGGGAACTATGGAAAAGTCTTAGCAGTCTGAAGCATGTAGATTGTAGCATGTAGATTGCATACGTGCGAAGCAACAGGGGGCAGAAATTGACAAGTAGTTTATTTATTTAACCTGGAAAGATTAGGTCTGTCAAGTTTTCCCTTACATCTACCGAGGAATCCCACATACTTACATTACATTCATCACTACAAAAAAGTGTTACAAGTTAATATTTAAGATGCAATCAAACGTTTAAAAATTACTGTAGTGCAGATAAAAACATAGTTTACACTAGTTAATGAGAATTACAACAATAAAGACGAAAAGACATGTAAATAAACTACGGGTGCACGCAGCAGTGGACATGACAGAAGGGATGGAAGAGCTACAGAAAAAGAAAAATGAAGAAATAAAAATATCCATAGCATTTGAATCTAAATCGATAATCCTGTTATCCAAAAAATGTTTTCTTTCCTCGTAGTTTCTACCTTTGATGATTTTCCACGTTCCTCCAGTTTCTCGATTATTTCCTTGCCAGTTATTACGAAAGTACTTTCGTTTACATTAAAGCCCGCTAATGTTCTTTCGACAGAGTTATTAACAGAGAAAAGCGATCTGCGACTTTTTCGAATTAGATACGCAGAACGTCTAACACTTCTATCGAATGACCTCGTATCTCAGTGCCCTGGTTAAGACAAGAACGAAGTTAGACACCCATAAAATTTGACGAACTCGATTCTGAGATATTTTGCAAGAGGTAGCAACAAATAAATCGTAACAATCAATAAAATGAAATCCATAATTCAACAGACAGTATTAAGATGTACAAACAACTATCACTTAAAGCTTCCTGAAACCAAAATATGGTGCAATCCGCAAGCATAATGTCGGTAAACGTTTTCTTTTCACACCTCTGTCTTTCGACTGGTTTGATGCTGCCTGACAGTAACTTCATGTGCCAACCATCTCAAAGTAGCAATTTCGACCTACGTCGTCAATTATTTGGTGCATATATTTCTCGACAGATTTTACTCTCTACTGCTCCCTTAGCACCATGGAAGTTCTTTCCCGATAATTTAACAGGTGTCCTATCATCCCGTGCCCTCTTGTTTTCAGTGTTTTCCACATGTTCCTTTTTTCACCAGTTCTGCGCAGAACCTCCTCATTCCTTACCTTACCAGTCCACCTAATTTTCAACATCATTCTATAGAAACTCATCTCAAACGCTGCATTTCTCTTCTTTTCCGGTTTTCCCACAGTACATGATTCATTGCCATACAATGCTGTGTTCCAAACGCATATTCTCAGAAATTTCTTCCTCAAATTACAGCCAATATTAGATACACGCAGACTTTCTTGCAAATGAATGTCCTTTTGTCTATGCTAATCTGCTTTTATGTCCTCCTTGCTTGGCACTCCCTGTGTTATTTTGTTTCCTTAACTTTGTCAAATTCGTGTTCCACGATTATAAAGTTAAATGTAATGGTAATTTCATTTATCATACTCATTACTACTTTTTTATTTCTTCGGTTTACTCTCAGTTCATATTTCGTATTCTTACACAGTTCACTCCAGTCAACACGTCCTGCAATTTTTCTTCACTTTCACTTAGGATAACAATATTATCAGCGAATCGTACAATTGATATCGTTTCACGATGAATTTTAATCCCATTCTTCGACCCGTCTTTCACATAGGTCGCTGCTTCTTCGCTCTCTTTTTAATCAGAACAATTCGTTCTTTGTCTTCCAGCCTTCCGCCTGGCTTTTGTACATATTGTATATTGCTCGTCTTTCCATATAGCGAAGCCCGACTCTCCTCAGGATTTCGAGCATGTTGCTCCATTTGACTTGGTGGAACGTATTTTTCAAGTGGACAAATCCTAGGTCTGTGTTTAGATTTGTCTTTAGCCTGGCTTCCATTATCAACCGCAAAATTACAATTGCCTCACTGGTGCCGTTACCTTTCCGAAAATCAAAACTATCGTCACGTAACAGACCCTCAGTTTCCTCTCCCATTCTTCTGTATATTATTCTTGTCGCGACTTGGGGACCTGAGACGTTAGGCCAATTGTGCAATACTTCTCGCACTTATTTGCCTTTCCTATCTTCAAGAGGATGTTGACTGTATTTTTCCGAATGCCTCATATTATGTCTAAGGACTAAAAGATTCTACACACCAATTTGACAAGCCTCTAGTTTGTCACATTTACCAATAAATTCAGAAATGTCGAAGGAATATTACCCATCGTTGCTGTCTTTTTTGATGGCAAGTCCACTCTAGTATTGGACCTCGTTTGACAAAAAAATGGCTCTGAGCACTATGGGACTTAACATCTATGGTCATCAGTCCCCTAGAACTTAGAACTACTAAAACCTAACTAACCTAAGGACAGCACACAACACCCAGTCATCACGAGGCAGAGAAAATCTCTGACCCCGCCGGGAATCAAACCCGGGAACCCGGGCGTGGGAAGCGAGAACGCTACCGCACGACCACGAGCTGCGGACTCTCGTTTGACACCCATGTCAACTGTCATTTCTTTCTGATTCACGTCATTAGACAAGTACTCCCAGTCGCAGAGACCTTCAGTGTACTCTTTCTACCTATCTGCTCTCTCCTCTAAGCTGAACAGTGGAAACCGCATTACGCTCTTAATGTTGACGCCCTTACTTTAAATTTCACCGAACTTTATTTTCAATTTTATATATGCTGTATCATTTCTTCCGACATTCACATTTCTCCTTCAGCTATTTTGCCTTGGCTTTCATGCACTTACCATTGGTTTCATTTCTAAGTGACTTAAATTTCTGTATTCCTGAATTTCCCTGACGATTTTTGTACCTCCTTCTTTCGTCGATCAACTGAACTATTTCTTCTGTTACCCATCTTTCTTCGCAGTTACCTTCCTTGTACCTATGTTTGTCTTCCAACGTATGTGATTGCCCTTTTTACACGATGTCACTTCTTGATCAACTGAACTGTCTACTGTCGTATTCATTAGCGCACCGTCTATCGCCTCAGAGAATTTCAAATGTATTTTATCATTATTCAGTACTTCAGTATCCCACTTCTTCCCACACTGGTTCTTCCGCACGAGTCTCTTACATTACAGCCTGCTCTTCATCATTTTTAAAACATTTTATTAATTATTACTAGCTGAAATTTATTGCAGAACTGGATAAGTGTGACCCCCTATCTGATTCCTACTACCAAGCTAATATTAGCCCGTAACTCTCTCTTCTATTGCTTCCCATACGATCACATTCCAATGGCTCATGATTATTGGTTTATCATTTCCTTTTACATACTTAACTACCCTTTCAGTATCCTCATACACTTCTCTTTGAGACGTCGGCATGTATACCTGACTTATTATGGTTGGCGTTGTTTTTCCGAAGATTATGACAAGAACAACCCTATCCCTGAACTGTTTGCAGTAGCTCACTGCCTACCCTGCATTATTCTTTGTAACGGAGTCTGCTAGCCTTATTTTCTGCTGCTGTTAATATTACCCTATATCAACTGACCAAAAATCCTCTCTTCTTTCCGCCTCACTCCACTGATCTCCACTATACTTAGCCCTGCAATTCCCTTTTCAGATTTTCTAGCGCCCGTGGGCTAGGGTTAGCGTCTTTGATTAGTAACCAAAACGTCCTCGCTCCCAGGTTCGAACCCTCAGTCTATTGGGATCCTTTTATAAAGGGCTGAGTAGCACAGAGAGGTTTAGGGCACTCTCTTGCCCTTGGGATGGGAAACTACCCCTAAAAGACTGGAAGACACAGCAATGATCAACGGCATGAGGCTGCAGAAGGCATTGGGAACAACTGCATTAATGACACGTAATGTATATCTACAGGACATGTGGACGGTAACTGAAAAAGTGTCATGACGATCTCTCCACTGGTAAAAGATTATGGGCTAGTCCCCCATTCACGACTCTTTGAGGGGAATGACAAGGGAGAGCTGACAATGAGAAAAAGATTGAATGAGCAACGAAAGGATAACGTTTTACGAGTCAGGGCGTGGCATGTCAGAAGTCTGAAGGTGGTAGGGAAACTAGAAAATCTGACAAGGGAAATGTTAAGACTCGATCTAAATACAGTGGGCGCCAGTGAATTGAAATGAGAACAAGATTTTTGGTCAGATCGATATAGGGTAATATCAACAGCATCAGAAATTGGTGTAGCTGGAAAAGGGATTCGTTATGACTAGGACGGTAGCGTGTTACTGCGAACAGTTCAGTGATAGTATGGTTCTTATCAGAATCGGCAGCAAACCAATCCGCCAACAACAGTACAGGTATACATGCCGACGTCGCAGGCAGAAGATGAAGAGGTAGAGAAAATATACGAGGATATTCTGGTAATTCAGTGCGTAGAGGGAGATCAAATCAATTAATCATGAGGTATTCGAATGCGGTGGTAGGGGAGGGAGTAGAAGAAAGTATTAGCGGAGAATATGGGTTTGGTAGTAGGAATCAGAGAGGAGAAAGACTAATTGAGTTCTGCAATACATTTCAGATGGTAATAGCGAATACTCTGTTCAAGAATCGCAAGAGGAGGGTGTATACTTGGAAAGGACGGGGGAAATAAAGAAAGGTCGTGGTTTGATTACATCATAGTTAAGCAGAGATTCAAATGTCACCTATTGGATTGTAAAGCGTGCCCGGGGTAGATACAGACTCAGATCACAATTTGGTAATGACGAAGAGTAGGTTGAAGTTTAAGAGACTAGTTATGAAGTATCAGTGCCCAAAGAGATGGGATATCGAAGTACTAAGGAGTGAAGAGACATGCCTGAAGTTCTCTAAGCCTATAGATACTGCAGTAAGGAATACCTCAGTGACAGTTCAGTTAAAGTGGAATGGACATCTCTACAAAGAGCGATAGGAGCAGAAAGGAAAAACTTAAGTTCAAGGAAGGTAATTGGAAAGAAACGATGGATAACAGAAGAAATATTTTAACTGATCGACGAAAGAAGGAAGTGCAAAAATGTTCAGGGAAATTTAGGAATACAGAAATACAAGTTTATTTTAGAACGAAATAAATAGGAAGTACAAGTAAGGTAATGCGAAATAGCTACACGAAAACCGTGAAAATTGAAAACAATAAATGATAGTCGGAAGGACTGACTCAACAAGTAGAAAAGTCAACAAACATCTATGAAATTAAAAGCAAGGGTGATAACATTATGAGTGCGACGGGAATTCCACTGATGAATGCTGAGGAGAGAGCGGAAAGATGGAAAGAGTACATTGAGAGTTTGTATGAGGAGGAGGTGGACTTATCTCATGAGGTGAAAGAAGAGGAAACCGGAGTCGATAGGGAGGAGGTAGAGGATCCAGAATTAGTATCAGAATTTAGAAGAGATTTGGAGGACTTAAAATAGAAAAGAGCCAGAAGGGATAGATAACATTCCATCGGAATTCTTAAAACCATTGGGGAAAGTGGCAACAAAACGATTATTCACGTTGGCGTGCAGAACATATGAGACTGGCTATATATCATCAGACTTTAGGAAAAACATCATCCACACAATTCTGAAGATAACAAGAGCCAACAAGTGCGAAAATTATCGCAAGCTCAGCTTAGAAACTCATGCATGCAAGTTGCTGACAAGAATAGTATACAGAAGAATGGAAAAGAAAACTGAAGATGTCTTACAGGATGATCAGTTAGGCTTTAGGAAAGGTAAAGGCACCAGAGAGGCAGTTCTGATGTTGCGGTTGATAATGGAACCAAGACACGTTCATTGGAGTTTTCGACTTGGAGAAAGTGTTCGACAATGTAAATGGTGCAAGATGTTCGAAATCCTGAGAATAGTAGGATAAGCTAAGTGGTGCAAGATGTTCGAAATCCGGAGAAAAGTAGTGCATTGCACCACTTTTTTTGTCTCAGAACGTATTTGTTGTTAAGAGTCAGAGTTTGGCGACAATATACATCAACATGTCAATGTCCTGTTTTTCTACAAAGTCTCCATCACGTTGTATCTCCGTACGCTAACGTTGTGGAAGACCATGTATTCCCTGCTGGTAAAAGCTGTATACCGTAGACGTAGTCATGTTTTCATTGCTTAACTGTTAACTGACTCTCTCGTCATCTTCAAAGTGTGTTCCTCGTAGAGACTTTTCAAGCGGCTCAAAGAGATGGAGTCAAAGGGTGCCAGGTCTCGACTGTATGGTGGATTAGACAATGATGTCCAACCCAAACTGGCGATGTGTTCCCGGGTTCATCCTATAAACTGCAGCATCGCCATACACTGCACACAAAATGGTTCAAATGGCTCTGAGCACTATGCGACTTAATTCTGAGGTCATCAGTCGACTAGAACTTAGAACTAATTAAACCTAACTAACCTAAGGACATCACACACATCCATGCCCGAGGCAGGATTCGAACCTGCGACCGTAGCGGTTGCTCGGCTCCAGACTGTAGCGCCTAGAACCGCACGGCCACTACGGCCGGCACTGCACACAAATGTTTATGGATGTTCACCACGTTTTCTTCTTCTGCACACAAGAATTCAATAACAGCACGCTGCTTGTAACGTGAGTCGTATGTAGACGCTATTTTGACGCTGAACACCGGCGCAGAGAAGAAACATCAAATGTGAAGCACCAACAAGGACGTTTGTCAATGTATAATAAAGGCTTCTTAAAATATGTGGGGCATTACTTATTGAATGACCCTCATACATAAAAAGACGGGTAATGTACTCGTACAAAGTGTACAAGAACCAAGAGGGAACAATAAGAGTGGAAGACCAACAACGAAGTGCAATGATTAAAAAAGGAGTTCGACAGCGGTGTAGTCTTTGGCCATTGCTTTTCAGTCTATATGTAGAAGAAGCAATGACGGAAATAAAAGAAAGGGTTAAGAGGGGGTTAAAATTCAAGGCAAAAGGATATCAGTATTAAGATCTGATGATGTCATTGCCATCCCTAGTGAAAGTGAAGAAGGTTTACAGGATGTGTTGAATGGGATTGTTGTGTCCTGTCTACTCGTCAAATGTGAGGTGCCTAGGAAACCTGCTTTCTGGGATCGCTAGACAATAGTTCAAGCAAATCGTATTAATAAAGTTTATTACAAAAGGAATTGATGACAATACTTCGAGAATTTACAAGATGTATTGCAAGCAAAGGGCGACAAGCAACATAAGCAATCTCTTCACTAAATACAATTTGTAATACAAGAGAAGTAATACAATTATTAATTCGCAGCTATACAAATGCCTATTCTTGATGCCACTGTCGAAGTCGGCGAACTGGGCCGCGACAAGGCTGCGCGGCGCTTATGTTCTCTTCGCCTTGATGCCGCTGCTATCTCTTTGTCGTCCTAGAGAGGAGTCGGTCAGCGTACTACTGGTTGACGTCTTCTTCACAGCCCTCTCTGCTCTAAAGTTTCTGACTGGCGTTTCGGCACCTGACTTTACCCCGGAACAGGAATGAACAGTGTAATGAATACAGAATATGGATAGAGAGTAAAGCAAAGACAGAAGAACGTAATGAGAAGTAGCATAAATGAGAACAGTGATAAATTTAACATCAGGGTTGGTGATCACGACGTAGACGAAATTAACGAATTCTGCTACCTAGGCGCCAAGAAACCCATGACGGATGGAGCAACTAGATTGGGAAAAGCAGAATAGCACTGGCCAAAAAGGGCATTCTTGTCCAAGAGATGACTACTACTATTCAACATCGAGGAAGAAATGTTCGAGGAATGCCGACCGGGGTGTCCGAGCGGTTCTAGGCGCTACAGTCAAAAACTGCACGACCGCTACGGTCGCAGGTTCGAATCCTGCCTCGGGCATGGATGTGTGATGTTCTTAGGTTGGTTAGGTTTAAGTAGTTCTAAGTCCTAGGGGACTGATGACCTCAGACGTTAAGTCCCTTAGTGCTCAGAGCCATTTGAACCATTTTATTCGAGGAAGTGTATTTGAAGTACAGCATTGTGTGGTTCAAATGGCTCTGAGCACGGTGGGACTTAACATCTGAGGTCATCAGTCCCCTAGAACTTAGAACTATTTAAACCTGACTAACCTAAGGACATCACACACATCCATGCCCGAGGTAGGATTCGAACCTGCGACCGTAGCAGTCACGTGGTTCCGAACTGAAGTGCCTAGAACCGCTCGGCCACCGTGGCCGGCAGCATTGTATGGCAGTGAAACATGGACTGTGGGAAAACAGGAATAGAAGAGAATGGAAGCATTTGAAATGTGATGCTACAGAAGAATGTTGAAAATTAGGTGGACCGATAAGATAAGGAAAGAGGAGGTTCTCTGCAGAATCGGAGGGGAAAGGAATATTTGGAAAACTCTGACAAGAAGAAAGGGCAAGATGATAGTATATCTGTTAAGACATAATTAGAAGTAAAAAAAAAAAAAAAAAAAAAAAGAAGAAGTAAAATCCTTACCACGTTCAAGCTTCTGAAATTATAGGCTCCAACTCGTAAACTCGTAGGTAACTAGCATGTTAGCCTTCCGATGATTATACACTCTCTTTCATTGTTACCTCCCCCTTTGCAGTCCTCTCCAGGATATCCAACTGGGAAATCAGTGCGAAATCTTTTTTCACTGGAGAGATCATCATGACACCTTTCAATTACTGACGACATGTTCTGTGAATACATATTGTGTGTTTCAATGCAGTGGTTTACATTGCCTTCTGCATCCTCATGCCTTTAGCCACTGCTGATTCTTCAGTCTTGTAGGGGCAGTGTCGCTCCCTAAGGGCACGAGTTTGCCCTTGAACTGTCCACCTGTCCGACCTTTTTACAACGCCGTTGACAGAACGAGGGTGATTACTTATACCGGGATTCTTCGGCCGTCATTGCTGATGATTTTCACACAGAATATAATTTGTGGCTTTTTTCAAACCCAGAGCTCAGGAGATTTCCATGTTGGTCAAGACGCTACTCCCCAGACCACGGGTCGAATTAATAGGTTAGACTAGAGTGAGTCGTTATTGTGGCTAGAATGCTCGTCGGACTGGCCCTCCATCCGAGTCTCAAACAGCTTCTTTCCATCATAGTTGTAATTATTGGTCTTTGCACAAAGAACGCCTGATTCGGAAATTAGATTCAGTTCGACACCTGTCAGCTGTAGTTACTACCACAATTTAAAATTACATTCAGTAAGCTTCAGTGAAAGTTCATGGGTTATAGACGTCTAACATTCTGTAATGGCCGGCAGAAGGATATAAGAGTGACCAAGGAGGCTAATGTTCCCATGAAGGCCACAATTTGCAGCTGCTTGTTTCCTGCGCCCTCCGGGGCGAATGGGAAGTCCCTTAAAAAAAAAGTTCAAATGTGTGAGAAATCTTATGGGACTTAACTGCTGAGGTCATCAGTCCCTAAGCTGACACACTACTTAACCTAAATTATCCTAAGGACAAACACACACACCCATGCCCGAGGGAGGACTCGAACCTCCGCCAGGACCAGCCGCACAGTCCATGACTGCAGCGCCTGAGACCGCTCGGCTAATCCCGCGCGGCGGAGTCCCTTCCTCACCTGGAATCATTCTCGCAGTCATATGCAATGGATGCTTCCAATACCCTAAAGGGTATTATTATTCCCCGTATTTTTGAACAATTGATGATATACAACCCCAGCACTCAATCCGTCCTTTTAAACCTGCGGTCTGAGCTACTGCACATGCGGTCACACGTACACAAGCGCCAAAGATCAACGGCAAAAAAGTACATATGTCCAGGAATTAGATATTCGGCTGCGCAGTCGATCCACCCTGCGATATCGAAGTATCTCTGTGAGCCGCAATGTGGCGACGTCTGTGCTTGTATATTACAGAAACCGCTGAATTCTGTTGATTTATCGAAGCCGAGGCCGCTACCTCCATTAATTAAATTCATCATGAAATGAGTTACAGCTGCTTCTTTCACAATCGAGTCCCGAAAAGATTCAGTAGAAGACACATAACGATCTGAATCCATGGGTTTCTTCCTTTATGTCTTTAAGCCTCTCGATAAAAGTAGGTCGGATCTTCAGGAAGCGCAAAGTAGAAGTGGTTTTCCGCCCTCCGTCAAAGACAGCAGAAATCTCGGGCTTCTTTAAAGATGATTTGATGCTCCAGAAGGATGGAGTTTACAACATCCCCTGTGAATGTAACCTTTCATACATGAGGCAGACGACTCGCACAGTCCATGAAATGTTCACGGTACGTAGCAGGGACACCTGGCAATGCAGCCAAATAATTCGTCTGTGGCAGAGGACTTTACTGACGTCACTCTGTGTTGTAAGAAAAGTCGAAATTTTAGCGTCCACTTCATCTTTTTGGGACCTGCCGGAGAAAGAACGATAGAAATTCGTTTAGTGACGAATTTAATTAACAGAGATAGCGTCTTCAGCATGGATGAGTCATCGAATCCGGTTGTTTCTGCAATAAACATGCAAAAACGTCGATGCAGTGCAGCTCACAGCAATACGTCGACTTCCCAGCTTGGATCGATCGCCATAGATCTGATTCATGAATATGTATACTTCTTTGCTACCTATCAACACCTCTGGCGCTTGTGTACCTATGGTCGCATACTCAGTGGCGCGGTCGGTGGATTTAAAAGGATGGGTCGAGTGTTGGAGTGTACACCCACATTAGCACCAACTGATTAGGCGTCTCCGTCTCTAACTTCGTTTGGTGCCAGTCCCCTAAGCTTTGCGTACGTATCTGTTCGTCTACATAGACTGCTTGTATTATAGAGACTGTCTTCTATTTGTGGGCATCGACCCGTCGCGGGTCATCGTTTTCTTGTCGCCGTCGCCCACGTGGTTAGCTGTCTTCCCATCGTCGCAGCCACCGTCACAACCGCCGCAGCAGTCGCCTCTCCACCGTCTTTGTCGCCGTCGCTGTTGCCGTCATTGCCACCACCACCACCGCACCACAGCCTACTCGCCGTCACCGCCTTCGTCTTCGTCTTCAGCGCTGCCACCGCCGCCAGCACCACCATCGTCCTCACCTGCTGTCGTCACACCACACAAGACGTCGCTGCCGTCAGCCCCCACCATCCTGTTTACGTTTGTCCTCTGGTAATTATCATCGACCTTCTCTCCCCTGCTTCCTTTGACACATAATGGACACTCCAGCCACTTCCATCATGTACAACCCCTCTTCTCCCACCATCACTACACGGAGTGCTACCTCTGGCCCACCAACCTATGCACCTATGTGCACCCCCACCCCCTTCCCCACGGTTTCTTCTTCTTCTGCAGTCACATCGTCTGCCTCCCCTCCCGTCCTCGCAACACCTTCTCTACCCTTCGTTATTTCGTATTCTGGTCTTTAATTTAACCAGACTAATAACCTTCAAAGCTATAACTAAAAGAATAATATTACAGGCCTTAATAAAATTTCCCACCTCTATACTTTTAGCCTAGAATCGTAATTGAATACAATATCGACAATGGGACGAGAGAAATTCTTCGTATATAAATTTCTAGTCTGCCACCTATAGCTTTAGCCATCTTACCTCAGAAATGATTATTGCCGGAACCTTCCCACACTCACCACTGCCCAGGAACACTCACACGAGTTACAGCTCGTCCCGCCACCATTACTACACTAGACGCCATTACACCATCTGCTGGCAGCCACACTGACTCCAGCCCATTGTAAGGACCTGCCAAGTGCCATGAGCCACCTTCTCCCATTCTCCCATTCCTCACCCCATCTCCCAGTCATCAAGAAACCCCAGAAGCGAACCAAGGAGGACACCATAACCAGCATTACCACCAAAAAACCTCAAACCAACCCAGACCCCACAGAACACATGCATATCATTCCTCCTATGCACCCTCTCTCCTGACTCTCAATGCATTCCTCCTATCCCACCCTGATCCTCAATTTATAAATGGCACACGCCTCATCTGTGAACTCAGAAAGTTTGTCCTTCACATTCCTATCATATCACCTCCAGCAAAGACTGGGTCCTTATCAAATCCACCACTTCCAACTTCCACACAGACCTTCTCCTCAAATTCCTTCATGTTACATTTGGTCATCATGGCACTCTCACTCCCTTCAGCATCATAGCCCCCCCATCCAAACAACTGCAGCCTCCTCACCGTCCTCCATCCTCACTGCTGTGATAACAAAGCTTGGCCCAGAGAACATGGCAGAGGAGATTATCACAAAACTCAATTCCCATCCCTCCATGGTGACATTGTCCCCATCTGAGAGCACACCTGTCCTGGAAGCGCATCACCACTGATGTCATCGCAGCATCTTCCAACCTCCTCAGAAGTCTCACTGCAGAAAACCTTGATCCACTTGGGAGTGACTACCTGGATGTTCTCCTCACCATATTCTACACACTACTCCATCCCAATGCACCCCATCCTAATCTCTATTCAAAAGTTATCCACAACTAATCCTGTTCCGAATGGAATGCCTATTGGGAATCCATAGTTGCTCGGACTGGAAGCCACCTCCTGACCTTCTAGCAACCTGATAATATCCCCCATGCCACAGCCTTCCTGCAACAGACCTTATCAGATGTTGCCATATATCCTCATGATGCTACTCTCATACCTCAAACTGCACTCCTTCTCCATGAATCCCACCACTTACATCACTCGTCCTATAAACTTGAGACTGGGATACACTCACGCTACCAGTAAATGCAGAGACACATTAGAAATTTAATCAAACGCCAGTACTAGCGCCAGACATGCACCAGACGCAATGTTACACATCATTTAACTTTTCCAAATACTGGAAAGCATACCACCGACTTACTGGCTCTCATCCCTCACTGCCCTTTCCTTCACAACAACGATACCTTACTTGACGACCTGAGCAAGGCCAATCACTTTGCATCATATCTCTCCGGCATCTTCTCCATCCCTGACAACCCTCGCTTTGACTACTCCCAATTCCCTACTTTCCATGAACACACAGATACCACAGTCCCACATAAAACTAGTATTTCACAGAAAATGCAACACGTGCCCTGGTCATGACCATACTACCTATTGCCACCCCAAAGAAAGCCATATCTCTTTTTGCATCACTCTTGCAACCGTGTATACCACAATACTGTCCACAAGCTACTATCGAGACGTGTGGGAAATCTCCAAAATCCGATTTTTTCTCAAACAAATCAAACCCCCCACTGATATCTCCCCATACTGTCCCATCTGCCTCACTTCAATGTTTAGTAACCTCTTTAAATCCATTCTCACCCAAAGCATCTGCTGCCATCTGTTCCAAAATCATCTGTTCTGTATTACACATTGTGGCTTCTGTGACTCCTTCTCTGTCGATGATCAACTCCTGAACCTCATCCATCTCCTACCCCAATGGTTCAACAACTGTAAATCCGTCATCTTCCTCTCCCTTGACCTAGAGAAAGCTTACAACCGATTTTGGTACTCCGATCTCCTTTCCAAACGCGAGACTTATGCACTTCCAATCAACTATGTCCACCTTATTGCATCCTTCCTCTCCAATTACCCATACTATGTTATTATTAATAATATCAATTCGCATAACTTCCAACCCACTGCCGAAGTGCCATAAGGTTTCGTTCTTTCCCCTTCTCCTGCACTTCTTATTCACTGGTGATACGTCCAAACCTCCCCTCATTCACCTCCTTCAGGATGCTGACGCCATCACTTTCCTCACTTTCTAACCTACATTGCAGAAACCCCTCCAAATCCATCTCAATCAGTTTACCTCCTCGTGTAACCAATGGTTCCTTAAGATCAACCCCTCAAAAACCCAGGCAATAGTTACAGGACACACTACCCACAACTTCTGTCTCAGTGACTTCTAGTGCACCATAACGACCATTATATCCAGTTCAGTATAATGCTAAAATACTTTGGACTAACTTTCGACCGACAACTAACTTGGAAACCTCAGCTACCATCCAACAGAAAGTCCACAATATTAAAACTACTAAAACCACTAAACAGACGAACATGGGGCTACACTCGTGCACTGTCCTTCACACATACAAAT
This sequence comes from Schistocerca cancellata, assembly GCF_023864275.1. NCBI lineage: Eukaryota > Metazoa > Arthropoda > Insecta > Orthoptera > Acrididae > Schistocerca > Schistocerca cancellata. Next base: position 595,647,909 of record NC_064630.1, on the reverse strand, counting down.
CCCTGATCAGCCTCATCGTTTGCTATGCAAATTTTGCATGGAGCTCTGCCTCTCTTACGTCCTTTAAGCCCCTCCAGAGCCTCGCATGCCATTCTCTCCACCTCGCTTTCTGAATCTGTTTACCTCTCTCACATGGATCCTTTGCCAATTCATCAAATTCTCACCTCTCCTTATCCGCATTGAACTCCTCCAAATAACCTATAGTGTCCCCTCTCCATTCCAGTCGTAGCATGCTGCCGCGCCTCTTTCTATATGTCCGATTAATGCTTCACCTGCACATCCTCCATGTCCTCTTCCAAAAAAATTCAACCAGCTCCCTCTCCTGGATCACAGATTCCGCCCTGACATATACCAATCCTAGCAACTCTGAATTCCTCTTACTCTACCCACGCCAAAAGACTCTCTTCTCCCCCTGTCTCCTCTTCGTTTACCACATCTCAGCCTGTCCTCCTTACATGTCACCCCCACCCTCTTCTATTCTACAGTCTGTTGCTTCCAATATCAGTTGCCCCTCTCTCCTTGTTCCCCACAGCCACCCCTAGCTTGTCACCACCACTTACCAGTTCCCCATCGCCATCCCCACCATTTACCTAGCTCCACCCATACTCACACGTTTCCATCTACATTCCACTGTCCTAGGACAGGTCCTTTTCCGCTTCTAGTGAAAGTGCAGGATGTTTGGTTTTTAACGGTCAGTGTATCTTCTGTCATGTTCAGTGTGTTTAGTCGCTAGTGTTTTTCAAGTGTTTTACATGTGTTTTTAACTGTGCTGCCTGTCTACTTTTTATCACTATTTTAATTCATGAAGGCATTATTATAATATTTATATTTCTCCTATTCACGTCGCCTTTTTAAATTATTTTAAATTCATAGTACGTGAAACGTTTGTTTTTTGTTTTAGCATCTAAGTTAGTGTTACGTTCTACTAGTTCACCTGTGCCAGCCGCCCCCCCCCCCCCCCCACCTTCCTGAACGCCTACATGCCGAGAGGCGGGATGAAATAACTACAAAGGAAACAAAAAAAAAAAAAAGAGAGCTGGAGCGTCAGTCTAGGCTCGCTCGGAACATGACTAGCCGGTATACAGCCGAAACATTAGCAGAAGAAGCGAAAATTATGCGGCTGCACGCACGAAATTAAATGGAGCAGTTATTGCCCCTTATTTGCAATATATAAATCACCTCATTTATGCACAGATGAGAATGCAAGGCTGTCAAGTATCACGCTACTTAATTTTTTGGAATTATATTAACAGGTCTATATTTTGAGAAGAAATTATTGAAAACTTGTAAAACTGATACTCGGAAAATAGCATTCGAGTTAAGTCGTTCACTGAATGCTTTGCGGAGGGATTGGGAGTGGTAGGACTGGGTTGGTTATGTGGACTACGTTTTACAGCAATTATAAAAGCCGGTACACGTTATAAAATTAAACTAGCAGCCACATAACTATGAAAGTCTACAATGGCAATAAGGATGAAAGTTTTTTCAGAGACAAAGCTCTTGAACAGCATAATAATTTTGCAATATACAGCTTATCATACATTATTGATGGATATGATTAATACTGAATCAAAATAAACTAAAAATTATTAAAATTCCATTCAACAAGTAATGAACCCTTATAAAAAAAAGCTTCTCTTCCTAATATTAACAATCGAACTTGGAACACACTTCAAATAACAAATGATAATGTATAATGGTACACACCTTAAATGCCCTAAACCTTACTCGTAAAAAGTAGTGCTAGTAACTGCAGTGTAAGCATAACACCTTCGGGGAAATGATCAACTAACTCCTAAGTGGCACACGCTGCAAGAGAGGTCCTCTGTATCACAATGTCATTTACTGTTGAAGTTCAGAGAATGTACGTTGCTTGAAGAGTCAACAGTATATTGCTTCCTTCCATGTGTCTCTCGCGAAAATTGGGGAAATTTCTAGCCGACACGGAGGCTTAGCAGCAGTCATTAGGCCCGCAAACAATTCGCGAGTGGGACAAGAAATGAAGGGGGCGGGATTAGAGGGGGGGAGGGAGGGAAGTGAGAGTTGCACACAAATTACACAGGAGTGCACAGCGTATCCCAGGAGGTATGGTCAGTATTGAAGGAAATGACAGGAACGATCATTCGAAACAAAAAGTGTCGTAAACATGGGCGTTAAAATGAGCTCCTTAAGAACTGTGAGCACTTTTTCGCCGTCAATACTATAACACAAATCTCTTCTACTGTAAGCTCTTTGTTTTCCATATTTTGACAGGTGATAGTATGAACCAAAGAAGGGAATAAGTCCAGTAAACATGGGCTCTAAATTGCGTACATTAACAGATACTAGCATTTGTTCATCTTCGCTAACATCTCTTTGTAGATGTAACTGGCGACGACACCTGGCACAGAACATACATGACTGTCACTGTGGGGCCCCATCATATTCACCGACATTTCCAACTTGTCTTCCACGTAAAACACTGAAGCCCGTCGCCCAGCTGCAAAGATTAACGCCCCGACATGCTAGCTGCTGTTACCTCCAACGCGACCGGGTGTGTGTTCTGCTTTCGGCAGTGCAGAAACAGCTGCGCCCTGCATACGGCCTGCTGATGTCGCTAAACACAATCACCAGGAAATTCAGATCCACTGCTGTTCAGCGTTACCACTTGAACCGCGCTGCTTCTATTAGGGCATAGGATGGTTCAGGAACATTCCACGGTTTAAACTTAGACGCTCATCGTATATTGACCCTACGTGTTATCATCATCATCGTCATCACATTAACCCTAAAATCAATAAAACGATACCTGTGGACTTAATGTGTGAATATATCTCGCGCTGTTCCCGTTCTTGACAGCGAGAGATATGGCGTGATGGTTACCGCACAGGTGTTGTATTTGGGACGATGGGGGTTCAAATTCGTGTCCAGCCATCCGATTTAGATTTCCCGTGCTTTCTCTAAATCGTGCCAGACTAGTTATGTGGTGGTTTCCTTGAAAGGGCGTCATCTATATCTTTCCCACTCCTTGGATGGATCTGAGGTTGTGTTCCGTCTCTAATGAAAAAATGGTTCAAATGGCTCTCAGCACTACTGGATTTAACATCTGAGGTCACCAGTCCCCTAGAACTTAGAACTACCTAAACCTAACTAACCTAAGGACATCACACACATCCATGACCGAGGCAGGATTCGAACCTGCGACCGTAGCGATCGCGCGGTTCCAGACTGAAGCGCCTAGAACCGCTCAGCAGGCGTCTCTAATGACCTCAACGTCGGCGGGACGTTAAATCCTAATCTTCTTTCCTATTTTTTCTGTAAAATGTGACTGACTGGGTCCATCTTATACGTACGCATGTTTCTCCTCGTCCTAACATGTGTCATAAAAGAGTTTTCATCCACATTTATTTATTTCCTGTTTTCATTACGTTTTGTATTTCTGTAACAGTCTCTAGGTTTAAACATAGGTCTGTAATGACTGTAGGATGCTACTGTTGCATCTTGCTATGAAGTCTTTTGAAGAGGGTTTCTTAGGCTTATGTGAAAGCCTTATTGCACTTTTTCCATTTTGATCGTGTTTTCTCGTACACGGTCGCATGTTCTTAGCTGTTATTTGTTTCCTAACGTAATTTACAGACAGCTTCACTAGCTACTCGCTCCTCATTAACTTTTGGCTGCTGCTGCACCTGCTCAAATGTATTCTTACTTCTATTACCTCCAGCCACTGCATGCACGTTTCAAGTGACTAACATTCGGCGTGGTGTCTGTTCTATATCGTGACTCCCTACAACTTTCGCGCAACGACGCTCTGAGCGTGTTTTTTAGGGAATTGACTAGTTTGAATCTGGGACCTGTTGCTGGTAAGGAGACGCCAGACCACACATGACGTGTAGAGTTCAGAAGAGTTCAGTGAGACTAGCGATGATATAACCAAATACTTAATGATTTCAGCATCAGCTCCACTGCACTGCCTGTAAAAGAATCTTAATACTAACTAAATTTAGTGGAAGGGGTTCAAGGCTTTCCTATTTTTAGTTAGCTGGTAAAATAACGTCGAAAAAGCAGTTAAGTTTACCATTGGAAATTTTATTCTACTCGCAAAACATTGTTTATAAATTGCACTATTGATAAAAGGAAGTGTTTTAATACAGGATGGTAAAAACCAACTGCATTCAACAAAAATGTGAACGAATATTCCCTGAATGGGTTTCCAAGTACTACAATGGATCGAAGGATGACCTATGCCATATCACATCTATAATCTAGGTTTAAATTAAGTTTCACAAAAGAGAAAACTATCAAAATGGTCTACAGTGACCCTCAATTATCTTTAATTACTTATCTAACTTGTCATAAATTACAGTGACTGATGTGGCTTCTCAATAACTATATAACAGAAATATCATCGCGCTTCAGATTTTTACTTCAAGTGGCAAATGTGGACACCAGGAGCTTTAATTGACGATCGACACTAGTATTACGTAAAAAGGGGATGTAACAGATGAGACTTCTGCAGTTCTGAGTGAAGCCTTATGCGCCCAAAAATGCGGCATCGCGTGCGTTCATTACCTTGTCGGTGTTCGTCAGGGGGTGGCAAGCAGCACAGTTCCGCTCATCTCGCCGTCTCGGAAGCAACTCTTTTCTAACGTCTCCTTACTACAATTTACCGAAGTTGGTTTAAAAAAACTATCTGGCTGTGTTTTCATCTGACAAATCAGGGTCTCAATGTTAACCTGACGCTCCGCCTACAAAAATTCTGTCTATCCAATGAGAAACGTTATACTTTTCGTGGTGGGGCAATGTTTTTAAAATTTTTAACGTAACAGAGATGCGAAAATGTCTCACGCTAAGACTTGCAGCTGGTGTGGTCCTTTTAGTGTTATCGCAATATCTATACTGTTCTTCTGGAGGGGTCTATCTTTTAACATGGGCTGGGGGGTGGTCCTGACATAACAGAGACGCGAAAAAAAGTCTCACGCTAAAACTTTCGGCTTGGGTAGCTCTTTTTGTGTTATCGTAAGATCTATACTGTTCTTCCGGAGGGCTCTAGCTTTCCACATGGGCTGGGGGGTGGTCCTGACGTAACAGAGACGCGAAAAAGTCTCACGCTAAAACTTGCAGCTGGTGTGGTCCTTTTTGTGTTATCGTAAGATCTATACTGTTCTTCTGGAGGGCTCTAGCTTTTAACATGGGCTGGGGGTGGTCCTAGCGGTTAGCTGGCGACGTGGGTGTCTGTCCCTTATCGTAGGGCCTTCAGCTTAACACGGTTCTGCTCTCGGCTTTTGTTCTCGTTTCTTCCCTCGGAACTGCGTCTGTCTCACTGTGGGAAGGTATGGCATGCATTTAGGCATTCTTGTGTTAGTCTGTGGTATCCCATTTGCTCACTTGTTACTCGTATTACTTTGTTTAATTTAATGTCACGATTTATTTGGAGCTTTGTGAGATACTACTGGATTTGCTTATCATGTCAGGGTTTTCATGGAAGGTGTTGGATTTGCCTGACACCTTGCATATCACCACCCTTCGAACTTAATTTTTGCCCTGACGTTAGGCAATGAGTGAATCGTTGTCTAAGTCAGTCAAAAATTATTCTGTTATCTAAAATTTGTTGCCTACTGTTCAGCCACGTTATTCTGTTCTATGCTTGTTTGTATTACTAATTTATATTTTTATATTCTTCCACATTATTATCAAAAATATGTTTATATTGACAAGGGGAGAATATTTTTATTCTATTATAATTATTATTTTTTAATTATTTTCTTTCTTTATTTAATTGTGAAGTTTGTTTTTTAAGAAGTTTGTTATCGAAAGTGAGGAGTCTTTCACATCGATTTTCTTAGAATCATCGTTTTTATAAATGTAGTAATTAAGTAAAATCTATTCCTAACACATTTTCTAAATATCATGTACAAGTTAACGTTTTTGCTTCTAGACACTCATTTCAACATTGTTACACTAAAAAATAAGAATTATTTCCAAGAATTGCTTTGACAAAGAAATATACATACACAAGTATTGAGATATTATCCTAACAAATGGTACAAATGTTCAAAAAAAGGGAAAACATCCAACAAGATAATTTTTTATTCTTTGTTTTTATAAGAAGAAAAGAAGTAAAATATAGTTATTCTTTTATTTATATGAGGAGAAAATAAGTGACATATAGTTTTAGTGTTTATTATGCCTTACTTTTGTTCTTTATATACTGTCCGTTTCAGAACCAATGACTTATTTTTATCGATAGTCTATTTTTTACTTAAGTCCATAGTCATAGACTGTTATTTTGTAGTTTATTAACTGCCTGTTGTGCTTAACTTATTTAGGTTTCACACGTTTCTTTTGCATAATTCCTACATCGCGTAATTTGATTTCACACATTCACACAATCCTATGAATGTTTAAGCGTGAGGTTGGCAAATGTATTTTGCACGAAGGTCATGGACTTGGGCGAGATGGATGCGGGCAAGTATTTGATGTACAGCATCGTTCGTCGTTCATTGTTGGCTTTGCAAGTGTGTGTTGCTGTTGTGGAGGTCCCATAATGGAATGGAGCTGTGAGTGCAGAATCTCGTGGTTTACTGGCTTTGTATGCGTGAAAGTCATCGTTATGTGTCACTGAAAGCGGTCGTTTTTCGTTATAATACTTCGCAGATGACTAGTTTACAATAGGATCGGGATTTGGAAAGTTATGTCTTCTATTCTTCACCCATCTTCTTTCTTGGTCTCAAACTTGCAAATCTTCAACTTCTGTTCTTCCTGCTTTTTCTCTGCTTCTTACTTGCTTCTCGGTTCTTCTCTGGGCAGGATATGGAAATATTTATTCATAACTAGTCACTTTGAAGTTCTCCTCTTAGTAACAGTTTGGTAAATTGTTTGGGTTTGTCATTTTTACTTTGTGGAAGTTTTCTTCAGTTTCGTGCATCAGCGTGCTGTTTAATAGCGGTAGTGTGACTTTTACACATATTTTTTGCCAGTAGTGGCTTGCCCAAACCATCTTCTCGTTGGGCCGTTTTTGCTCGCTCCGCTAAGTGGGAGCATTCCGAGACCCTTCTGGCGTTCGGTGTCCTGTTGTGTCTCTGCAGGGTTCTGCCGTTGTGTGGTTCCGTGTTCTGTCCCAGCAGGGTTCCGCATAGTGGGCAGATTTATTGCCCACTTCTGATACAAGAGCCCTCTGTTGGTCTCGCTGTCCTTTCCCTTCTCTCAACGCTTCTGCCTTGTAGGAAACGTGTCTTGCTAATTACGTCCTTTTCTTTCTTGATACTTCCCGTGTTGCAACTTGTGGGTCGTTGCATCTGGTCTTTGCTGGAGTTTTTACAATGGTTCTTACAAAAAGTTTTACTTATATTCATCTAACATATGTCTAGTACCTACATTGTTTTACACCTTTTTAAAAAGCTTTACAAATTTCGGCGCCCTTTCCATGTTACAATTCTAAGATATTTTGAGTCTTAACTTATACAAGAAACCTCAAATTCGTTTTTTATTTTTGTGTAGTGTCGTGGTGTATAGCATTTTAGTATTTCATGCTGTTAGACTATCTACACTTTATCCCTTCACCTTAATCTATGGTACTATTGGTGTTATTTTTGTTTTTGTTTTTATTGAAACTACTTTCTTTTTCCCATCTTCCTCTCTCTTCACTCTTCTTTCTCCTGACGATCTTATCTGCAACATAAACTTGAAATATTTTGCTAATTATTTACTTGAACATCTTGCAATTTTTCATCGATTTCTTTATGGACTTCTAACATGAGTTGAGGGAATTCCCCCTTTTGTGCATACCATTCTAATTCTTCATCCTCTTTATCTCGCATCATTAATTGTTTGTTTATAACTGGTATTTCTTCTAATTTTAGCTTTTGCTCAAAGAGAAGTGTGACATTCCCGAATGTTACGCTACCTTTCCCCATATCTATTATCGCTCCTCTCTCATTTGAAAAATCTGCACCTATAATCAAATCTACAGTTAGTTTAGGTATAATCATGAAGTTGGCTTCGATCTTTTGACCTTGACACGAAAGAGTTAACCTTGTTTGTCTCGTAACTTCCGCAGCATTGTTTCTAATAGGACCTCTTACTTTAATCTTACGTGTTTTCAGAACTGGCAGTTCCTTATTGGCATTACATTGCATGAATAAATTTTCTGAGATCGCAGTCAGTTCACTTCCGCTATCAATTATAATATTGACTGGCATATGCTTTACCATGGCCTTCACAATTGGTTGAATTTGAAAGGGTTGGTTCTGTTCTTCTTCTTGCATCAATGAATCCTCCACTGAATCATACATGAGTCTTTTTAGGAATTTCCCATGTGAATTCAAACTTTTAGGATAAGCTTCGACTGCTACTTCTCTCTCTTTTATTTCCTCTTCTCTATTTCTTCCTTCATTTACGCTTTCTTCAACATCCTCTACTTTTTCCTCATCCTCGTCTATCTTCTCTTCTTCGTCGCTAATTCCACATAATCGCCTCTAAATGCTCTAATTATCGCTTCATAACTTCCTTCATTATATACGTTGGGTTACGTGACCACTCGTAACTTACTTTCAACTTCTGTCGACTGCGCATTATCCTCATTGAATTCGCTTTCCCTGGTTTCCATCTCAAATAGCTCAGCAATACTCATTACTTCGTCCTTTCCTCCTACATTCGTTGTGCATGCTTGTGGTAATTCATCTTCCTCATCAGTATTCTCCCAATTAATTTTGTCCCAACATCATATTGTTATTTTATTGTCTTCATTTTCATCTGGTCCCTGCGGATTTGTTTCTTCCTTCTTCTCTTCTCGTGATAAGATTTTTGCTTCTCTGTTCAAGGTGCTGCAATTGACATGGGTCGGTGCGCCATTCTCTTTGGCACGGGCACTTAGTTGTCAATTCGAACGTTTATCGGGGTTTGGTGGTCTTACCTCCACCTCTTCTATCTGTATTCTCTTTTCTTGTTCAGCTTGTTGATAGTGGTTTCTTTGTTGATAATTTGTCGGTCTATTGGTTCTCCAGTACCCGTTCCGGTTGTTGTTATTCCCTCTGTAATAGCTGTTGCCATTCCTGGGTGAATTATAGTTATTGCCATATTCTCTTCTAAATCCATAACCGGTTCTTTGTTGAAATCTATTGTCGTCTCTTGGTGCGAAGTTATCACATGGTTCGTAATTATTGTTTCTTCGTACTGTGTCTTGTGGATTCCACTGCTTTTTGCTTTCGTTTTCACGTGCGCTTTGTCTTTCTCTTGCGTCATCTTCCGAAAATATGAACTCTAGTTCCCTTAGAATACCTTTAAATGCTTCGACGTCATTGCCTCCGCGACCTACTAATGATTGCTGGGATTTCAATGGTAGCTTCATCGCGCATAATTTAATCAACTCTCCGTCACTGTATGGTACATCTAAGCATTGATTTATCTTCGCCATTAATTCGAAAAATTTCACGGGACTCTTCTCTCCTGAATTTTGAAAATATGGGATCTGTAATAATGCGTACTTCACTCTGTTCTGTGCTTTGCTGGACCAATATCGTGAGAGAAGCTTCTCTCTGAATTCGTCGTACGATCGGCATGTCGCTGCAACATTCTGCATGCTTTCTGTGACTGTTCCTGACATGTGTGTACATATAAAGTCTAATTTGTGCGCTAGCGTCCAGTGTTCTGGTAATCCTACTCGGAATTGATCAATATAAGTTCGTGGATGTAATGAGTTTCCTTCTCGAAAGTATTGAAATTTTCTGACTGTGAGGAAAGATCGTTGTCGTACTTCGTCATAGTTCCACATGAAATTCGCGATTCTACGCCACTTTTGTTTCTGATCATTTCTCCCGTCGTTCTTTCCGGTTGTGGTAGATCCATTGGATATTGTCCACTGTAACTTTCGCCTATCCTTGCGTAGTACCGTTGGAGTGGTACGCAATAATTTTCTTCCATCGGTTGTGAACGTGTAGCTGAATGCATTGCACTGTACTCTTCGCGACGTGGCTTTCCATTGTCAGGTATTGGTTCTGTATCTTGTCTGGCTAACCTTGCTGCTTCATTGCACGATCCAAACTGTCTTGAAACATACATTTGCGGTTCCGCATGTGTTTGTGATGACGTTTGTTCATCAAGAATATCGAAACGCGTTTGTTGCTGTGCAGGCTGTCTGATTTCACGTATGCTACTTTCCGCCTGTGATTGGAATGGCAAATGCGTAATATCTTCGTTAATTGATTGTTTTTCCGGTGCTGTTACAGATACGGATGTGGTTGCAGACTCAGTGCGTGTTCGATCCTGTTCACTACGCTCTTCAATGGTTTGCAACAACTCTGTTCGCAATTTCTGAAATTGTCGCTTCGTTTGCGCTTCTATTTTGACTATGCGGTTATCATATCTTTTCAGCGCTGCTTTTGTGATACGTTTGTGTAACACACTGTTTTCAACAATTTCACGCGCTGTACCTGCTGTTTGTCTAGTAATTACGTTTATCTGTTTCTCTAGTTCTTGACTTCTCCCTAGGTGTTGTTACGTAATGTTTTGATCTCGTCCTGAGTGTCATGACGCAATGTTTGTACGTCCGCTTGTACCTTGTCAGTGTCTGTTCTCAATTGATTGTGACCTGTTACTAAGTTTCCTATCACTTCTCGAGATTCTTTTGCCTCGTCTTCAATATGACTTAGGTGTAACTGAATTTTTTGTTTTGTTCTTTAATCTCACGCATTTGTCTCGTGGTTTCTGCAATCTGAATTTGAATTTGGTTCGCTATGTCTTTATTTTGCCTTGTCGTGGTTTCCGTAATTTGCTGTAATAATTCTGCCAGATTGGTGGGTCCTATTGCTTTTTCTTCCGACGTCCTACGCTCTGTGTTTTCGCCCAAGTGTTGGTTCGTAACCGATTTCATTGTTTCTAATAGGACCTCTTACTTTAATCTTACGTGTTTTCAGAACTGGCAATTCCTTATTGGCATTACATTGCATGAATAAATTTTCTGAGATCGCAGTCAGTTCACTTCCGCTATCAATTATCTGCTCGCATTCCTTGTACTCTGTGGTGAAGGAGCTCTGATTACTTGTACTATGGGTTCTACGTATTCAAGACGCAAGTTAGAATCCTCATCGACTGTCTCTCTACCTTCCTGCTTCTCTGTCGTATGCTGACTTATGTTTTCTATGCCTTGACGTACATTATCCTCGTTATGGTGCGTTATATGTCCTATTTCTCGCGATACTACATCGTCTGTTGTACTGTCCTCTATTCTCTGTCCATTTTCATGCTGGGTCTCTACCTCAATTCGGTCAAGGTCTCGATCTGCCATTGTTAATCTTTTCGAATCCCTTATTTTCTGTTTTAAAAACAATTCACGCGCCCTACTTCGCGTCAACATGCGCTCATACGATCTCACGCGTTCATAAACTTTTTTCACACAAAACTTGACAATCAATTCACTTACTTGTTGGGTCAGAACCAACTTGTCAACGATGTATCCGCCACCTGTGCGCTTGCATTGGAGAGAAAACTTAATTCTAACAATATTAAAATTCATAACTTAATTATGCTATTGTCTCTGCCAGAATGTATCACTTGCTATTGAATACTTTATTACTATCTATCGCTGCAGCTACTGTATTCAACTATTTATGCGAACAAAAAAAATTTTTTTTTATTACGAAAATTTTTTAACAGGATATTTTTCTGACCTAAATAGGCATGTGGTCGACCTTCAATCATGGTATTTTACCATCCCGGCAGGGTCGCCATTTTCTAACATTCTGCATGGTATCTGTTTGTTCTATATCGTGTCTCCCTACAACTTTCGCGCAACGACGCTCTGAGCGTGTTTTTTAGGGAACTGACTAGTTTGAACCTGGGACCTGTTGCTGGTAAGGAGACGCCAGACCACGCATGACATGTAGAGTTCAGAAGAGTTCAGTGAGACTAGCGATGATATAACCAAATACTTAATGATTTCAGCATCAGCTCCACTGCACTGCCTGTAAAAGAATCTTAATACTAACTAAATTTAGTGGAAGGGATTCAAGGCTTTCCTATTTTTAGTTAGCTGGTAAATAACGCCGAAAAAGCAGTTAAGTTTACCATTGGAAATTTTATTCTACTCACAAAACATTGTTTATAAATTGCACTATTGATAAAAGGAAGTGTTTTAATACAGGATGGTAAAAACCAACTGCGTTCAACAAAAATGTGAACGAATATTCCCTGAATGGGTTTCCAAGTTCTACAATGGATCGAAGGATGACCTATGCCATATCACATCTATAATCTAGGTTTAAATTAAGTTTCACAAAAGAGAAAACTATCAAAATGGTCTACAGTGACCCTCAATTATCTTTAATTACTTATCTAACTTGTCGTAAATTACAGTGACTGATGTCGCTTCTCAATAACTATATAACAGAAATATCATCGCGCTTCAGATTTTTACTTCAAGTGGCAAATGTGGACACCAGGAGCTTTAATTGACGATCGACACTAGTGTTACGTAAAAAGGGGATGTAACAGATGAGACTTCTGCAGTTCTGAGTGAAGCCTTATGCGCTCAAAAATGCGGCATCACGTGCGTTCATTACCTTGTCGGTGTTCGTCAGGAGGCAGTGGGCAGCACAGCTCCGCTCACCTCGCCGTCTCGGAAGCAACTCTTTTCTAACGTCTCCTTACTACAATTTACTCAAGTTGGTTTAAAAAAACTATCTGGCTGTGTTTTCATCTGACCAATCAGGGTCTCAATGTTAACCTGACGCTCCGCCTACAAAAATTCTGTCTATCCAATGAGAAACGTTATATTTTTCGTGGTGGGGCAATGTTTTTAAAGTTTGCAACATAACAGAGACGCGAAATAGTCTCACGCTAAAACTTGCAGCTGGTGTGGTCCTTTTAGTGTTATCGTAAGATCTATTCTGTTCTTCTGGAGTGCTCTATCTTTTAACATGGGCTGGTGTGTGGTCCTAGCGGTTAGCTGGCGACGTGGGTGTCCGTCCCTTATCGTAGGTCCTTCAGCTTAACACGGTTCTGCTCTCGGCTTCTGTTCTCGTTTCTCCCCTCGGAACTGCATCTGTCTCACTGTGGGAAGGTATCACATGCATTTAGGCATTCTTGTGTTAGTCTGTGGTATTCCATTTGCTCACTCGTTACTCGTATTACTTTGTTTAATTTAATGTCACGATTTATTCGGAGCTATGTGACATACTACTGGATTTGCTTATCATGTCAGGGTTTTCATGGAAGGTGTTGGATTTGCCAGACACCTTACATTCTGGCTCATTTCATCGAAAAAAGCGTCGAGAGTAAACTCCATACGACACTCACTGATCAACCAGAACATTATGTCCACCTTCCTAATAGCGTGCATGTCCATCCGTGGCACGGATAATAGCGGCGACGCGTTGTCGCCTTGAAGAAATGAAATCTTTGTTGGGCGCTAGAGCGGGCTGGCACCACGTTTGCGCACAGAAGTCGCCTAATTACGGTAAATTCCAAGGAGGGGGCAATGAGATCTCATATCATCCTCAGTCACATCACAGATGTGTTCGATCGTGTTGAGATCTGGCGACATGGGGGCCATCACATCAAATGGAACTCGCCACTGTGCTCCTCGAGCCACTCCAACACACTCCTGCCCTTGTGACTTCGCGCATTACATTGTTAAAAAATACTAGTGCCATCGAAAAACAGTATCGTCAAGACGGGGTGACGTGGTCTGCAACCAGTACACATTACTTCTTGGCATTCATGGTGCATTGCACGAGCTCCACTGGATCCATGGATGCCCACATGGATGTTCTCAGAGCTTAATGGAGCCGCTGCCAATTTGTCTCCATCCCTCAGTACGGGTGTGAAGCACCTGTTCCTCTGGAAGAAGACGGATTCGCATGATGAAGAAGGTATCGGAATTCATCAGACCTTGCAACGCTCTGCCACTGCGCCAACGTCCAGTGCCCATGTTCACGTGCCCATTTCAATCGAAGTTGCCGATGTGGTGGTAACATTTGACACATGCATGGGAATGTTCGGTGCACTGTGTGTTCAGACACAGTTACACTCTACGCAGCATTTAAGTCTGATTTTAGTTCCGCAACATTTCGCCGCCTATACTTTGCTGTTTGTGCTGTGGAGACATGGTAGGGAGGAACTAAGCCGGTTCCACGAACATCTGAACAGTATAAACTCGAGAATTCAGTTTGCAATGGAGGATGAGGTAGACGGCAAATTACATTTCCTCGATGTGCTTGTTTTTAGAAACGAAAATGGTAGTTTGGGCCACTCAGTATACCGCAACCCTACGCACACGGACCGTTATTTGCACCGGGATTTGAACCACCACCCACAACAGAAGGGGGGTGTTATCAAGACGTTAGCGGACAGAGCAAGAAATATTTGTGAACCTGAGTTGCTCGACGCTGAGATGGAACATCTCCGCAATGCACTAATGCGGAACGGATATTCGTCCGCCGAAATAAATCGTGCGTTGAGGCAGCCACGCAGAAATCATACTGGCATACAGGCTACTGCAAAATCTAAGGTTTTCCTGCCGTTTGTTAAAAATGTAACGGAAAGAATAGGATCTTGACGAAGCGGAATATTACAGTAACTTACAAGCTCACCAGGAAGATACAGGAATACCTTAAGCCTACCAAGGATGCTCGCAAACCATTGGAAAAAAAAAAAAATGGTTCAAATGGCTCTGAGCACTATGGGACTCAACTGCTGTGGCCATAAGTCTCCTATAACTTAGAACTACTTAAACCAAACTAACCTAAGGACATCACACACATCCATGCCCGAGGCAGGATTCGAACCTGCGACCGTAGCGGTCGTGCGGCTCCAGACTGTAGCGCCTTTAACCGCTCTGCCACTCCGGCCGGCCCATTGGAAAATGCTGGAGTGTATAGGATCCCATGCAGCTGTGGTGATGTTTATGTGGGTACCACTAGAAGAACTGTTTCTAAACGTTTGGAAGAGCACAAGGGAAACTGTAGAAGAGGAGAAACAGAACGACCAGCTGTTGCGGAGCATGCTTTCCAGCCAGGGAACAACAATATTCGTTTCGCAAGTACTAGCGGCCACAAGCGGATATTACGAAAGGCTCTACAGGGAGGCAATCGAAATCGCTAAACATCCAAATAATTTCAGCCGAAAGGAGGAGGGCGTGAAATTAAATGGCATATGGATGCTGGTGTTAAAGAAGATGTGTACCACCCATCCACTACTGGGCGATGGCAACGGCGATCGACGGCGACGGACAGCGGCCAATTGCACTGACGTTTTCAAAACACGTGACGTCACGCCGCGGCGCGGGAGCGCGCGGGCACGGAATTTAGCGGCATTCAGTAGCGAGCCAGTGGGTGTGTTGGACCTTCCATAGAGCTACGGAGCCTCTTGAAGATGTCTCCCGCAGTCGGAGACGAAACGTTGGGAATCGACACAGAATTCATCAACCGACTACGGCATAACAGCCCGGATAATTATAATGGACATAATATTTCGGGCCGTGAAAGTCTACATTTTAGTATCATATGAAGCTTGTCATCTAATACCATCTTGACTACAGTTGTGACATTTTTTTCAATGAGAGTTATTAATTCTCAAAGCAAATGTTAAATATTTAGTTTCGTCTTGTCTCGGTCATGTACTCGTATTATCCACTGAAAGTGTCCCTGTTTTAAACCATTTGTACGTTCTTTTCCGCGTCGAAAGTGTTTTCTGCTACAGGATACTAAGGATACTGTGCTTAGGAACACATGATATTCCATGGTCGGTGTTTCATTCTAGTGACTGATTTAAGAATCGCTTGAAGGAATGCGCTCTATAAACCAGTTTAAGCAGTTTCCGGTATTATCTAGTGTTTTTGTTGTTGTGAGACATGATTTCATGTTTCGTATAGCGTTTGTAAATGTTACGAGCTCTGCTTATTTAAGTGCTGAGCAATATATTAATACTACTTAGATGGTATTGTTTGTTCTTGAGTTACAGAGTCTGGCAGTGAGTAAAATTCTATATCTTTTTAAAACTAGTCTTATTACATGAGGACTGTTAAGCCATACTTTGTCGGTCGTGCACGATCGTGTACCTTAAAATGGAAGGTCTTCTACCCCGTAGCCGGCCGATGTCGCCGTATGGTTCTAGGCGCTTCAGTCTGGAACCACGTGACCGCTACGGTCGCAGGTTCAAATCCTGCCTCGGACATGGATGTGTGTGATGTCCTTAGGTTAGTTAGGATTAAGTAGTTCTAAGTTCTAGGGGACTGATGACCTCAGAAGTTGAGTCCCATAGTGCTCAGAGTCATTTGAACCATTTTTTTTCTATCCTGGAACAGGTCGAATTTGAAAATGAAATGAGTTTCTTTATTGTCTTAACAATGTTCCCTCTCTTGGAAATTTGTGTTGGCTGCCAGCAGCTTTCGTTGAAAACATTTTTAACGTGTATCTATTTTTTGGTAATAATTCTTAATTTCATTTCACTTATTGATTACTGATACGAAGTTGAGTAATGAAGTAACATAAAGCCTATTAAAAGGAATATTGGAAAGGTTTTCTTGGCTGAAACATTTTTACATTTGAGTAGAATATTTGTTCCTATGTATGTGACGATACTGTACTTTGGATCAGTTTTTCACATTTGGAAAATTTTATTTTCCTTGAGAACTTTTTCTAATTTCAGAAATATTACTACAGTAGATTTTAGGTGAGTGCTATAATTTAAAACTGGAATAAAACGTATTACAGGGCTGGCTAGAGGCAGAAATCTAAAAACCGTTCTAACGTACAGTAGTATCTGCTACATGTGGTGATGGCAGGATACTGAAATGAGGGTATTCTCCGACAGCACCCAGCGGTAGGCGCCTGCTAATGTTAAACGGCGAACTTCTGGAATTCCACCGGACGAACAGACCAGGCGCAATTTTTTTCAGTGCTGGCTCGCACGCACAGTCTCTGGTCAGCCACATTTACGTCTGCTGTCACTGTACTAGTCAGCCGGCCCCACCTTCGCTCAGGCTCACCCATCGCTAGTTCGAGCTGTGCACCATTATGTAATGTCTCACGCTTTCACTCCTGGAAGCTGCGGCAGAGAAACAGCGGTTTCCGAGCGCGTCATACTGGTCGGGCTGTGGGCTACGTAGTTGATAACAGAAACCTTCATTATGAATTACATTGCGAAAGGCCTTTACTCTACCTATTGTATAACAGGAGGATATAAATGTTGCGTTTTCTTGTGGAATCGATGCATAGACGCTATAGGTTTTTTCTAGTGCACAGGAAGTACGTGAAGCTACGTTTCAGATATATTAAATATATAGTGGGCCAATACATTTGGTACCTATGCCTATTGTGTATCGCAATCATCCAATAATAAAAAGGCAGATTAATGTCAGAGAATTGCAATTACTCTGAAGCGCAAAAGAAAATTTACAAGTACGTATATCTTAAAAAAAAAAAAAAAAACCGTGAGAAGCCAGATTCAGAGCCACCAACTGAAGAACTGCAGAAGGTCATTTCAGAACTTAAAAACAACAAGGCGTCCGGAGAAAACCAGATAGTGGCTGAACTATGGAAAAAGGCTGACAAAAACACAGTTACATCCCTTAAGTGTGTTTTAGGTAAAATGTGGAAAGAAGAAGAGATTCCCGCAGAATGGAGAACAGCTCTCATACACCCTATCCACAAAAAAGATTTCAAGACAGATCCCAACAATTACAGGAATGTCACTGCTGGATAGAACGTACAAGATTCTTTCTAAAGTACTTTTGAACAGGCAGATCCACAATTGGACCCGAAAATCGGTGAATACCAGGGAGGCTTTAGAAAGGGTAGATCATGTTCGGAACAAATACTAGATCTGAAAAACATTATGGCATACCAAACATCAAGGGCAAAGACATACGTAATCTCCTTCATTGATTTCAAAAAAGCATATGACTCGATTGATAGAGAATCTCTATTATGAGTCCTGGAAGAAATGGGTTTGAATAAGAAAACAACTAATATTATAAAAACGACCCTCACAAATACATTTTCGAAAGTTAAATTTATGGCCGAATTATCGGAACCCTTTGAAGTAAAAACGGGAGTGCTACAGGGGGATGGACTCTCACCGTTGCTGTTCAACTGTGCGCTGGAGAAAGTAGTCAGAGAATGGAACACTAATGTTAAGAGTGGTATAAGACTGGGTTGCAAAAAGAAGAACCTTAAAGTAAATTGCATTGCTTTTGCAGATGATATGGCCCTGTTTGCTGAAACAATGAAAGAAGCACGGGAGAAAATCCTTGAACTAAAGAAACAATCAGCTAAAATAGGTCTTCACATCTCCTTTGAAAAAACTAAGATATTGACATACCTCAAGCACTCGTGTAAATACCTCAACGTTCAAGAACAGAAGATTGAAATAGTAAAAGAATTCAAATATATCGGAGAATGGACTAGTTGGAATGCTGGGGAAAGCAAAGCAATCGAATCCAGAAAAAATAAACTTGAATTGGCCTTCCAACTGACAAAAAATACATACAACACCAAATCCCTTTCATGGGGGTCCAGAATTACACATTACAAGACAGTGATTAAGCCAGAAGCACTGTATGCAGGAGAAACACTTAACATGAATTTGAAAGGCTAAATGGAGAAACTTGAGCTAAAGGGAAGAAAATTTTTAAGAAAAATCATTGGACCAAAATTTCAAGACAATAAGATTATATACACCAAAAATGAAACTCTCTACAAGAAAATTGAAAAACTTTCAGATTCTGTGCGACAAAGGAGAATAAATTTTTATGGTCATCTTCTCAGAATGAATTCCAACAGATTAACTAACCAATCTTTGACTTCTTCCGTAACCGCAAAACGAAACACAACTGGTTTAAAGAAACTGAGAGAGACCTAGTATAATTAAAGATTTCAGAAAATTCACTTACTGATCGAACAGCTAAATTAATTACTAGAGAAGAAAACGTAAGGTTCCAAGACAAATCCACACAAAAGTCCAAATCCTTCATCTCAGAAAAAGAGAGGAGAAGAAGATGAGAAAGAATGAAGAAATACTAGCCCTAAGAAAAGAACAACGCACAAAGAAATGATTGATCCAGCGTACCCCAAAGAGGGTGAAACGAAAGAAAAAAAAAAGATGTATGGAAACAGGCAGAATACCACGCTGCGGTTGGCAACGCCTATATAAGACAACAAGTGTCTGACGCAGTTGTTAGATTGGTTACTGCTGCTACAATACTAGGTTATCAAGATTTAAGTGAGTTTGAACGGGGCGTTATAGTCGGCGCACGAGCGATGGGACAGAGCATCTCCTTGGTAGGGATGACGTGGGGATTTTCCTTGACGACCATTTCACGAGTGCACCGAGAATATCACGAATCCGATAAAACTTCAAATCTCCGACATCGCTGCGGCCGGAAAAAGATCTTACATGAGCGAGACCAACATCGAATGAAGAGAATCATTCAACGTAACAGTAGTGCGACCTATAAAGGCACATTTACATGCCGAGCGTGAGTTTCCTCGGAAACTCGAAATATTAATTAAGTAAATAATCAGTGACAAATAAATAAAGCCTATGGCACACAACTGCAGCGCTGTGTCGCTGATAAAACAAAAGCACAATTACGTTACTCTTATGTTTGATTAAGAAAGAGAGAGCTCTGGTAGAAGTGGTGCGAGAAGCACGTATTTTATTCTATTGTCTGGCACACCGCCATATTTCATGTTATAGAAGAATACTGCGAGTTGCAACCAGACTAGGCACTCGATTCTGTAAAGAATTTATATTTATAAAAGTAAGTAGGATTATGAACTGTAGGCTTATTCATTGAATATATCTGATTTAACTAACTGTGTAATTTTTTTATGTTTAGTAGACAATCACCTCTGTACGACGTATTGGCATGGCTGGCAAATTATTGAAATAGTGAGATTTAGATTATGAGTCCGCACCTACCGCAGCAGTCTTTGGAAACGATTTATTTACGAAGTCCGATTATTTCAGTTTTATTTCACGGTCAACTACGAGTAACATTGCCTTTACGAGAAAGCCATTGTCAAGCGTCTGATACCGAATAATTAAACGTCCACGTTCCAGATAAGCAAATATTAATTACAATTACAATCACAATCACCATCATACAGATAGAAAAATTAATATTTAAATAATATTTTTTATTTTATTTATTTTATAGACCCTTCCGCAAATTGCTGTAGATTTCAATGCTGGGTCATCAACTAGTGTCAGCGTGCCAACCATTCAACGAAACATAATCCATATGGGCTTTCGGAGCCAAAGGCCCACTCGTGTACCCTTGATGTCTGCCTGATTCAAAGCTTTACGCCTTGCCTAGTCCGTCAGCACCACCATTGGACTTTGATGACTGAGAACATGTTCAAACTGTATCAAGCGGATGGACGTGTACGGGTATGGATACAACCTCGTCAATCCATGGACTCTGCATGTCAGCAGGGAACTGTTCACGCTGGTGGAGGTTCTGTAATGGTGTGGGGCGTGTACAGTTGGAATGATATGAGACCCCTGATACGTGTAGATGCGACTCTGACAAGTGACTCGTCCGTAAGCATCCTGTCGGATCGTCTGCATCCATTCATGTCGAATGTGCATTCCGACGGATGTGGGCAATTCAAGCAGGACGATGCGACGGCCCACACGTCCAGAATTGCTACAGAGTGGCTCCAGAAATACTCTTCTGGGTTTAAACACTTCCGCCGGCCACCAAACTCCCCAGACATGAACATTGTTGAGCATATCTGGGACCCCTTGCAACGTGCTATTCAACGAAATATAATCCATATGGGCTTTCGGAGCCAAAGGCCCACTAGTGTACCCTTGATATCTGCCTGATTCAAAGCTTTACGCCTCGCCTAGTCCGTCAGCACCACCATTGGACTTTGACAACATGTTCAAACTGTATCAATGGGATGGACCTGTACGGGTATGGATACAACCTCGTCAATCCATGGACCCTGCATGTCAGCAGGGAACTGTTCACGCTGGGGGAGGTTCTGTAATGGTGTGGGGCGTGTACAGTTGGAATGATATGAGACCCCTGATACGTGTAGATGCGACTCTGACAAGTGACTCGTCCGTAAGCATCCTGTCGGATCGTCTGCATCCATTCATGTCGAATGTGCATTCCGACGGACGTGGGCAATTCAAGCAGGACGATGCGACGGCCCACACGTCCAGAATTGCTACAGAGTGGCTCCAGAAATACTCTTCTGGGTTTAAACACTTCCGCCGGCCACCAAACTCCCCAGACATGAACATTATTGAGCATGTCTGGGACCCCTTGCAACGTGCTATTCAGAAGAGATCTCCACCCTCTCATATTCTTGCGGATGGACAGTCCTTCAGCGCTACTTCAGGCATTAGCAGAGTCCATGTCACGTCTTGTTGCGGCACTTCTGCGTGCTCGCGAGGGCCCTACACGATATTCGGCAGGTGTACCAGTTTCTTTGGCTCTTCACTGTAGCTGGCGTTCGCAATTCGTGTAGTCAAATCGTAAGTCATTTAATGGCCGATTAAATGTTCAATCCGCATTCAGTTCCACACAGAGGACGGACGAGTATATGGAACTGTCAAAAAAACATTTTTGTAACTTTTGCACCATCTGAAAACTGTTGGCATCCAAAGTGGCTTCCAGTCGTCTCGGAATGGGTAAATACGGGTTCCGTATGGTTTTCAAGGGTACCTTATACCATTCTTCCTGCAAGGTAGTGCCCAGGTCAGGTAACGACGAAACGACGACTTTTTTTTTTTAATCTTATGGGACTTAACTGCTAAGGTCATCAGTCCCTAAGCTTACACACTACTTAACCTAAATTATCCTAAGGACAAACAGACACACCCATGCCCGAGGGAGGACTGGAACCTCCGCCGGGACCAGCCGCACAGTCCATGACTGCAGTGCCCCAGACCGCTCGGCTAATCCCGCGCGGCATAACGATGATGGAGGACGATAGCGCTCACTCATCCATTCCTCGAAAGAAGACCACAAAGGCTCAGTAATAATGAGATCAGGTGACTGCAGTGACCGAGGAAAATATGGCGATTCATCCTCGTGGTCTCATAAGCAGTCCTGGACGTGTGAACTGTGAGAACTTGGGTACCTGGAATACAGCATAGCCAGTGGAGAACAAACATTTTGCCATGGGATGGACCTGGCCAGCAAAATAGTCACAGAGTCCTTGAACGTAATGAAGCCTTGCAGAGTAATCATGGGTTCCATGGAATACCACGATACGGCTGCCCAAATCACTACCGAATCCCAGCTACATTTCAGTCTCGGGTCGTAAACTCAGCCACAAGTTGGAAAAATGTGAAATAAGACTCTTCCGCGTAAATGACTTGTTTCCGTTACTCTGCACTCCTGGTTTCATGGCTTCGGTTAAAAGCATTTTCATCACTGATGAATTATTTTGGAATTCGCTCTGAAGTTCCCTACTCATGGAGCTCATTTGTGCTTTTTTGCCGCTGAAAAGGTTGGCGAATGCGACATTCAGTTCTGCAGCTGCTTTTGCTGCTCTCGTCCTCTTATTTTCCGTCACAGTCCTCTTCAATCGTCGTCTGTCACAATCGCCCACAGTATGTCTTTTCAGATCATTATTATTTTTTCCTTTCTCCGTGTGCGGCGTAAATCTTCGACAAAGTGCCTCTTGAAACACCAAATACTACGGCTGTCTTGGTTACGGAAGACCCCACCATAAGAGCATCAACAATTTGTCCATGGTTGATTTAATTTAGCTGCGACACAATGCATTCCGAACTTCACAGAACATTTCTCTGACCACCACTGACAATTGCAACGTATTGAGGATATAGCACAGAAGCCGTTTGTGGTCAAATACAAGATTTGCGTTTACGTCTAAGCAAGCATTTCTCGCGGATTTTCCATATTTTTTATCCAACCCCTTTATGGATATTCTTGCTTCTCTGTAACTCGCAATACTTTCTCTCTACGTCGTTTCTTGGAGTTTTTGCTGTCGATATTGATGTATAATGTTTTTGGGTTGTTCCTCAGTAACACGTGGTCAAACATTGTGTGGTTTCAGCAATTGGCTATGTAGATTTAAACTGATATCTATTAATGGCAACTCCAATCGTACTGCTTTTGCTTATAGTGTAGTGATTAACATAAGACTGTTAATTTCGTCAAGTAAAGACAAAATTTCGTCGCACCTTTCCTTCCAAGGTTCAGTATGCGCGTAACTATATATTGTAGACAACAATTACTCTTAGCATGCCACAAGTAGCGTATAAGGTAATTTAGTCGCTGTAAGAGGCCACGAGATGTGGGACTAGATCACAGAATATTCGTTGCTCATAATCAAAAAATCACAATTAAAAAGTCGCAGTTTAGGGCCATGAAGTAAAACTAAACTAAACTCCGCCCCAACAGGCAATAGATATCCAGCGGCATCGACCGGCCGCCGTGTCACCTTCAGCCCGAAGACGTCAGTGGATGCGGTTATTGAGTGGCGTGTAGTCAGCACACCGTTCTCTCGGCCGTATGTCAGTTTATGAGACCGAAGCCGCTACTACTCAATCAAGTAGCTCCTCAGTTTGCCTCACAAGGGCTGAGTGCATCCCGCTTGCCAACAGCGCTCGGCAGACCGTATGGTCACCCATCCAAGTGCTAGCCCAGCCCAACAGCGCTTAAAGTCGGTGATCTGTCGGGAACCGGTGTTACCATTGCGGCAAGGCCGTTGGCTGTCATGAAGTAAGGCCAGTGCATTTAGATAACGTGCAGTTCAAGTGGCATTAGGTTATAACTTACAAGCATTCCCTTAAAATCACGATCCAAGATCGACCATTAAATTGTCGACATAAATTGTAAAGTCGACGGAGAGTTACACCACACAAGGGGTCATTTTCTGTACCACATGATGAATACTCTAAACTGACCTGAAGAGCAGGAACCTAGCGATGGCAGGTCATCCATTCCACCTCAAATAGGGATAAAATACTAGCTTACCTTTTGAGACAACTCAAACTCACAAAAGCGTTGTTCTGTGGAGAAAAATAGGTACTGCCGACGCCGCAGCATAAGCAAAAGGGAGGAGACGCTACGATGAACATCGTCAGCGTAACTGGGTTCGCCTGTACTTTTCTTATTATATCTCCAGTTTATAGCCAGCTCTGGCAGGGCTGATAGTCGTCCCTCCGCCTAGTTCTAGTTTCGTGAGCGAGGCTCGCGTACGCGGTAGAAACAGATTGACGTAGTAACTGCGGCCCGTTGGCGAGACGGGTAAAAGGGGTCTGGCGGAGGAGGAGAAGGTGGTGGTGGTGTGTTTATTCCTTTCGCAGAGGCCCCTGCACCGAGATGTCAGGGGGAAAAAGCTGGAATATTGGATAAAGGCTGGAAGGAGAACAAAGAGGGCCGCGGAGGAGACGGCGGGCGGGCAAGACTTCATTTCGGGGATGCCTTTGATGGCGGCGGGAGGCCGATCCGTCATCCCGCGGCGCGCAGCCTCCATACCCAGGGCGGCCGTATTGGATTACCGGCCGCCCTCGCGAAAAACAAAAGTGGGCGGAAAAGAGGCGCACGCGCGCGCTCACTGCACGCCCAGGCAGGGGTTTGGCCGCGGGCGCGGGCTGCGATTGCCGCCCCACCACAGGTACGGCTGCGTCACGCAGTGGTGCGAACGTAGCCAGGGAGACAATAAAAGGAGGGTGCGCCAGGTGCAAGGGGTGCAGTTATGTGAAACACACCAAACACGGTTTTTACTGTCTAAAACAGAATAGGGCCTTCTAGAGAGCCCTGTCAGTGCGAATTGACCTTGCGGAGGCACCGGCCCAGTTGATTGAAAGGTATTACTCGAGGATACGTCGCCCAAGTTGATATCGCATACTGACCACTGACACTGCAAAAAGTATCATTCCAAGTCCAGGGAAGATACGTATTTTTAAAATAAAGATACGTGCGTTTGAGGAAAAAACATCCATTATGTCCACTATTGAGACGGAGTCTAAGCCTAGAAGTCTAAGGCGATCTAGAAGTCATGAACGGATATAATGAGATGAGTTTTCCAAGATACCTTTTTTCAGATTCGTAGTTGATTTTAATAGAGGAGACTTTCGTTTTTCAATAATATCTTAACACGTGAACACAAAACATATTTTAGAATTCAGTAACAACTAGAAGTCAGTGATGTAGTCCTGTAATTATTTGGATTTCTCCAATTACCCTTCCTGAAAATTGGAGTTTTTTTTTAGCAGTCGCCAGATTCCTGTCGTTGAGCGACCAGCAACAATAAACTACTCTTTGCACGAGAGAAAGTTCTTTCTCATAATCTCTGGGGAACTTCAGAGGTATGTCGAACAGTCCAGCAGTGCAGGGCAGGAATGACTACTAGTCAGACCAACGCTCGGTGCATTTAGTATCAGTGAGCGTGCTGTTAGTAAGTAGAATGGGGAAGACGTGCGATCTATCTGAGTTTGACCGAGGGCAGATTGTGATAGCCTAGATTCTCGGCAGGCAGGAGCATTTCGGAAACTGCACGACTTGAGTGTTCGAGGAGTGCTGTGGTGAGTGTCTTCAACAAGTGGCGAAGTGAAGGTGAAACCACATCCAGACGTTGTAGGGTCGGGCGGCCACCCTTCATTACAGATGTCGGACCTCGCAGGCCGGGCAGTATGGTAATACAGGACAGGAGCCGAACTGTGCCGGAAGCAACATCGTAATTTAATGCTAAGCAGAGTAACAGTGTGCCTGAAAACAATGCACCGAACACTCCTAACGATGGACCTCCGCAGCAAGTGCCAATGTCAACAACACGACATCGGCAACTACGACTGAAATGGACACAAGATCACCGGCACTGGAAGTTAGCGCAGTGGCAGAGCATTGCATGGTCTGATTAATCCCGATACCTTTTCATCATGCCAAAGGGAGTGTGCAAATCCATCTTCTTCCAGGGGAGCAGCTCCTTGACACCTGTACCGCGGGGCGGAGAGAAGCTGGCGGCGGCTCCATTGTGCTCTGGGAACATTTACGCGGGCATCCATGGATGCAGTGGAGCTCGTGCAAGGCACCACGATGGCCAAGGGGTATTATATACTGGTTGCCGACAACGTACACCCCTTCATGACGATCGTGTTTCCCGACGGCAGTAGCTGTTTTTAACAAGATAGTGTGCCATGTCACAACTCCAGGAGTGTGATGGAATGGTTAAAGTTCTACTTGATGTGCTGGACGTCTACTCGCCAGATCTGAAACCGATCGTCGAAAACGTAAGAGATGAGGTTGAACGTGGCGTCAGAGCTCATCGTCCACCTGCCCGTAATTTACTGCAGTTAGCCGACTTGTGTGTGTAGGTGTGGTGCCATCTCTCTCCAGCGTCATACCGAGGTCTCATTTCACGACGCGTAGCCATTCCGGCTATTAGGTAGGAGGTCATAATGCTCTGGCTTATCACTATATCACTATATTCGCATTTGAAGCACACGTCGCTGCAGTTCACTTCCGATTTCAACCAGCTAACATGTTCACAGTTCTTCGTGGGTTATTATCCGTAATTAGCGAGAGTAATTCACGGAACTGCTGTTAACTAATACCACATAATTTTTTTTAAAGACCTTCAAGGACGAATAGTGATTTATGTGTCTGATGTAGTTCTTTGTCTGCTTATGGCATATATTCGGGCCTATAGAGGTGTTGTCTAACTTGGAGCCCCATGTGCAACCGCTATTCGGGGTGCCACTTCCCGTGTGTATTGGAAGCCTGGCCTGCTGACAGTGACCAATAGTTCTGCACTCGAAGGCGATAGTTGTAGAATCGTGTGAGCCCTTGCTTTAGATTTTTCCCTCGCCTCCAAAGCAGAGTACCACAGTTGGTTCTGGGGATTGTCTTCAGTTCGAAGGCTGCTTAGACACAGGCCTCCACAGGATTTTAACCTGTGCAACTTCTTTCGTCTCTTCATAACTACTGCAACCTACATGCACTTGAACGTTCTTACTGTATTCAAGCCATCGTGCCCTTTCCAATTTTCACCCTCCAAACTCCCCTCATTACCAAATTAACGATACTTTGATTCCTCAGGATGTACCGTCTCGACTGATCCTACTTTTACCCTGTGTTTAATAGAGCGCTTTCTTGTCTGTCTGTTCGGTACAAATTTGGCAGATTCCCAATGAGATACAGACGTGAATCTTTCAACACAGCTCAGAATTGATGACAACGCTGAAACGCCTGGGCTAGGAGGACAGAGAGGGTTAGGTTGTGGAAAGGGGCCAAAATAGGTTGCTTTCAGTTGAATTCAACATATAAACTTTATTTGTCCACACACCATATTATACAAGAATGCAAAACACTCAAAACCTTAATCGACCTCCTTTAACTATATATTGGCTGAAGGTCACACTCAAAATGCAAGACGCAAGGCCTAAGAAAAAAATTAAAATACAAGTTTCTTCTGGAGGTCTGACCCAAAATATTTTCTAAATCTTTAATCTAAACAGGTTGAAGGCCTTAGCACTTTAATTTAAACGGAACTCTGCTGGAGGCCGCATGTGAAGCAGTAAGAAGTGTTTCAATCAAACGGCAGAAGGCCTTCTCTTAAAACATTTCAAGCAAATTCGGATGAAGGCCCCATAGCAAAACATCACAATCTAAGGAACATCAATTTAAGAGATATTAAACTCGGCTGAAGGCCACACATCAACACAATAAGTTAACGGCTTAAAGCCTTACAAGATTTCGTGCAAAATTCCGGAGAAAGCCCCATATAAGGAGTAATAACCTTATGCCTTAAGGGCAAGACAAGAGCATTAATGCAGGATATATTAAAACTCGGCTGAAGGCCACACATCAACCAAATAACTTAAACTCAAACAGGAAAGTTACTATGTAACAGACACGAAACGACGCTCAGAAGTTTCCAAGGGTCGGCCTGGAATTGTTACACTAACGCCCCTTTAGATGAGACAGGCAGCCTCACCAACGTTCTCTAAATCGGAAGGCAACCCAACCGACAGACAGCCGATGAACCAACCAACTCCCTGATTTTCGTCACCTGCCTAAAAACACAACAACCAAAATGCCAGCGAGACGAAGGCAAGGCGCAATAAGTACTGCCATACATGAATATCGCAACGGCTGTGGAACTACACACCGTGGCGGACAGCATCAACACGGTAAGAAAACACTCACTTACTGCTCTGTCGCAGCCAGGCAACTGGCTACTGCAGTACGCAGACAGCAACACAGCACTTAAAGCATTGTTCAGTGGAACTGACATTGTGTACACAGTGTTGCACGAAACACTGCCACAAGAAACTCGAACACTCGTAAAACGAATCACTGATGAACAACTAGGACAAATCACTGGCGGACACACACAAACCCGAAGGTCGGTCGGTGACGAAACACACGTCGTCTGACCAGACGACCGACCAACAACCAACCAAGGTCGTTGACACTCAAACCATGAGCGTCCGCTGTTCGTTGGAAATTGGGAGAGACGGCGATCCGGGAACACTGGCTCGGACCCAATCATGCAGAGGTAACTCTTGCCCGTTGGCCACGAAGTCTCCGCACAAGAAGGAACCGAGCCACGTCCAGCAAGATGACCCAGTGACGAAGTCCAAAAACGGTCAAAAGACCAAACACACGTCGCCCAAAGTGAACGACCGCCGACGAACGGTCGATCCCGCTGCCATCTCCGTCCGTCGGACAGTTCATCCCGTGTCGCGAGCGGTTGGCGAGTACTGGCTGTCCGCGCCTCCCTAGCGCTCCGTCACCGGCTGCTGCTACGTCCTGACTGCACTTCTACCACCAGCGTTCCAACTACTCCAGGTCCGCTCTCCCCTCCACGACACACCACGACTGGGAAGTAATAGCCGTCCAACAAAGATAATACGTCAGGGCATATATCGATACGTGCTGTTGCTGCCACTCATGGGCAGTCAAGACAGTAATTCAGTGACGCCGTTAATTGAAATGTAAAATGACGAGGCGGCCGTACGGTAAAACGAGATGTTAAATAATAGATGGCACGAACTGAGCCATGCACGGCTCAAACGCAATATTAACTCACTTTTGTTCCTGGTGTGTGGCGGAGGATACACTGTTTTTCTACCTGTTTGTCTTATCGCTTTAAGTTTTGCAATATAGTTTAGGCTAACTTCTCGATGACTTGGAACTTTCAGCGTAGCTCTCAATTGGATAGCAATTTAAATTAATTCACTTTCGTGTATCGTGTGTGGTGAAGGCTATTTATTTTACTATCTGTATTTCTGTTAGGTTCTAGTTTTGCAGTTGATTTTAAGCTAACTTACCAATCAGCTAGAAAGTAGAAAATTTTGACATAGCTCGGAACTGGATTACGGTGCTATACTAACTCACTTTCTTGTCTGGTTTGTGACGGAGAGTACTTTGTATAGCTCTTCTCGGCCGGAGTGGCCGAGCGGTTAAAGGCGCTACAGTCTGGAACCGCACGACCGCTACGGTCGCATGTTCGAATCCTGCCTCGGGCATGGATGTGTGTGATGTCCTTAGGTTAGTTAGGTTTAAGTAGTTCTAAGTTCTAGGGGACTTATGACCACAGCAGTTGAGTCCCATAGTGCTCAGAGCCAGCCATAGCTCTTCTATTTCCCTCTGTTGCTTTTTGAGCCACAAATGTTTCACTGTAAGAGCAACTGCTACGTAAGGCTCCACGTGTGCTCGATTCCCTCTCATTTTTTACGAGATATACGTAGAAGTGAGCAACATATCGGTAGACTCAGGTGCAGAGAAAAATGAGATAAACCTAAAATTTACCAAAATTTTGCAATCTCATCAAAATGTTTTAAATCGATAGAAAAATATCACACACTCAGGACTAGAAAGCAGACTATAATTATTTAAATGAAAAGCTTTTTATACGAAAAGTTTTTTAAATCAGACTAAAAACTATAAAATAATTTCTCCTCGCTCCATATAGATTTCTTACCTAATAAGGACAGTCCTGAAAATTAGTGTTAGCGAACTTTTAACTGCAGTAATAATACTAGTAAAATTTAAAACGAAAAACGTGGCTCACATGCAACATACAACCGAAAATAGTGAGCAAAGTAGAGAGCAGCTACTGGGAAAAATCGCACGGCAGTTCCTATCATTTGCAGTGCCATGAAATTGTTTGTGACTTAGGCGATCTACTCAATTATTTTGTTTGTTAGTGACATAAGTGAACTATTCATCTGTCACCTATTTATTGCATGTGCTCCACATTTTTCGATTTAAATTTTACGACTACTGTCATAAGTATTAAAAATTTGCAAGCACAAATTTCAGGGCTATCTACATGGGGTTAGGAATCTGTATGGGGCTAGCAAAATTATTTTGTACCATTTAGTACGTTTTAAAAACTTGTTATATAGAAAACTTTTTAATTTAAATTATTACACTGCACAGGGTAACATTGATTCTGCGGGATGGGACTTATAAAATAATTTCAGATAATTTTGGTCTGCTGAATACGGAAATAATAATATTTTCGTTGAACTGACTACTTTTTCAGATAAAGGCAATCTATTTACCGCAAATTGATTATAAAAGGGAGGAGAATGTTTTTAAAACTTTTATTTTAAAGGTATCAGATGATACCAAACAAACATTAATCATAATAACATTATTCATAACAACAAGAACATATTAATAAGAATTAAGAAAAAAGTTCGTACGGGATTTTTTTCGTTGTTTTTGGTCCAGACAGTCTTTTTGCAAGTTCCAGCAGTAGTCTGCCATCAAATGACGATTCCAATGGCCTCGACATCTTTCCTCCATAATCTTTATTTCCTGGTGGAACCGTTCCCCTTGTTCTTCGCTGAGATTGTCCAGTCTCTCGGGAAATTTATATAAACGACTGTGCAAAAAATGCAATTTGTCACTCATATTAGCTCCTAGTTTTTGGATATTCATGACATTTTATTTCCTATTTTGGAATATTCTCCAGTTTTGTGACTACCCAAAAAATTTTTGACAACCGATACAAAGCTTGTCCACACTTCCAATCCAGCCTGTGTCATGTGGTTTGTGGTATCACATTGTTTATAAGATTTCTAGCTCTTTAAAAATTGCTGCTTTTAACTTTTCGATACTAAGACCACGAAATGATTGACAAATATGTTTGAAGCAATCACCATTCCTATCTAAAGCCTTAACAAGCTGTTGTATAAGCCCAAGTTTAATATCTAGTGGTGGAAGAATGATTTTTTTCCCGACTTACCAACGGTTCATGAACACTGTCATCGTTTCCTATAGTCAGGTTCATTCTCGGCGGCCAGTCTTTTCTGCTCCAATTTCATTTTTCACAAAGCTGACCTAGAGACAATGGAAAAGGTGATATTCAGTGCATCCACTTTTCTGACCCTATAAAAAATTCACCATTTTTAAATCTACACCCACTCACCACTGATACTGATAAAATGAAATTGTCTCTAAAACGTTTAACGTTTTTATATTATTTTTAGGATTAGCTGAAAGAGCTATTGGGATCGAAGCTAATTTATTTCCGTTATTCAATAACTTACGTTTAAAACTGTTTTGAGATATCTAGGAAAAATCGCCAGTCTTTTGGTTGGCATATTGGCAGATCCACTAAATTTAAAAGCCCAGAAATGTCACTACAATATACATCATTCGTCTCGTTAAAATATGGAAGAATATTGCGCTATGTAGTTTTATAGGATGTTATTGGTACGCCAGGATGAAGGCATTGTTTTTTCTTTAGTCTTGGCACAAGAAGCTCAGCTGATTTCTTAGATAAATTTAAATGTCAAATCAAGTCGTTTAGAATGTCCTGAGAAAAGCCTTGCATGTAGGACTGCATTCGTCGAGTTCACTCTCACTGTTGCTTTTGCTCTGTCTGTCTAACATTTCGACATCATCATAGTAATCGTCTAATAAGGAAGTAAATACCGGTATCCGAAAATCTTCACTATGCAAAATTGGTGGCTTAGCGAATTGCAAGTTTGGGTAACCCAAGAGCGCTTTTTTGTATCGATTCATACCTTTTACACTCACAACACAAAAGTAGCAATCATCAAGGTGGTTTCTTAGCTCTGCCCATGTCCTTGGTATTCCAAGAGGAACTCCTTTTCGTCCTCCATGTCTCCAATATCGAACCGCGCGACCGCTACGGTCGCAGGTTCGAATCCTGCCTCGGACATGGATGTGTGTGATGTCCTTAGGGTAGTTAGGTTTAAGTAGTTCTAAGTTCTAGGGGACTGATGACCACAGCAGGTAAGTCCCATAGTGCTCAGAGCCATTTGAACCATTTCTCCAATATCGAAGTGACTTAAGTGACGCAAGTTTTACAATCATTCCATGAGGCTCAACAATTATCTTGTTGTCGAAGTTGTTTTCCAAAATATGGCCAATAGTTTTGTTCTACAAAACCATTTATATTCCATCATTGCTTTTCTTGACAATATTTACCACAAATGAAGGAGAAATGGTCGGGGTTATTAGTACAAGACTTCCGTAAAGTACTCATACTGTCTGTAACAAAAACGCCCAAACAGGATAGTGGCGTGAAGTGATTGACACAGTATCACGTTTGCAGAAAACCTATAACGAGTGAGTAACGCAATAGGCTTACCTGCACGAAGTAATAACGACTGAATGGCATGCAACAAAAGCTCACCTGTGAAATGGCTGTTAGTCATGGCGCTCTCTGTGACAAGCAGAGGTAATTAACGCAGTTTGCCAACTGCACATGTCGTGCCATCTGTCGGATTCCTGTTATAGTCACCAAACCAAAGGCACTAGGCCATACTGAGCCACACGCCATATAGAGTACGGTTACCTTACTTCGAAAAAATAAAAAATAAAAAAACACATCAAAGAGGATAACTAGTAAAAAACGTGTATTTTTTATAGAACGGTTTATCATAAGAACCAGAGTCTATTCAAACATAATAAATTACAAGCTACGTACTTCATCGACATATGTATCTAAATAGACTCCGTTACCTGATGCCGCTGAAATTTCTTTTTCGCTCTCTGTGTTACACGTACAATGGTCAGCCTGGTAGAACTGGTTGTCGACGCCGTAGCGGGCCGTGGTGCGTTAAGACACAATAATGTTCTGCAAAACGTGACGAAAATTACAATCGGGAGCTACTGATCATTAGCAGATATTCTGCTGATACTGTCCGCCTGTTTTCATGCCCGTGTTTCAAGGCTTGGAGTGGTGACTTTCACTGTATTTCCTGAACTTTAGGGCGTCTTTTCCATGTTGAGATGTTACGCTAGTTGCTTCATGAAGTGGACGATCTTCGATGCTGTGTAAGAAATACGAATTTCATTAATACATACAACTAGTAGGGCCTTTTGGCTTATTACAGCTCCCTTCAATGAGCTTCTTTCAATATTTTTCGAGTTATGCAGGTTTTATTTAGTTCCAATACTTTAGTGTACCATATGCTTGTACATAAATGTTGTGTGTACCATCGTAACTTAATTATATTTTGGGAGCAATTATACTTTTTCCAGTAATAGTTATGAAAGTAATTCGAATTTCCTTGCCATTATTTCTCTAGTAATGACATTTGACGCCGAGTTGCAGTTTGCAAACGGAACTACAGCATTCCACTTAAAGTGTATATTGCCTTCAGCAAATGTAGTTATATTCCTTAGATGTTTCAACGATCAACAACACTTTATTCAGTAAATACAGCGAGGAACACTCTCTGTCGTTCTACACATGCCTTAGCACAACAGAAAGTCAGTCGGTCCCTGCCGTTGCTGACGGGTCTGGAGTTCATGTTTTTACAGAAAGCGTGAACACTCCACGGCTTGCGTTTCTGAGCTTTGCCAACAAACTCGCCACAGAATGTCCCTTGCACACAACTGAGATGTAAACATAGTCGCTTACACACCACTCATGCAAAATCAGGTGTTCACAGCAACTACTTTGGTTGATGCATATCGATTAATTACTGTGCCCATTATAAATAAGTTGCGCTAAACAAATCAGTGCTCGTCTAGGTCATATTTTCTTAATGGTGCAGTCAGATCACGTTGTTAAAAAATGCATAGATCTAATGTTTGCAAACGAGAGAGCATTTCAATACAGGGCATATTTTGCGTTTACTTTTACATGTAATTCGGTTTTAGTTCTAGGACAGGGAGCTTACACAGTTTATCGTTCACGTTTCAATTCTGTAAAGTCTGCACTTCGGATAGACACCTTGAGAAAAGATTCCATTACACTTAAATCTGTACAGGATGGTAATAATTTTTTTTCAGAAATTTACGTTCTATTGCCAGTATGGATTTTACATTCTCTGTGATTCAGCCATCGTCCGTCATTTTGCTGGCAAAAAGACAAAACTCGTTTACTGTAGTGTCATTTCATAATTTGGCATTCTCAAGATCGCTTGATTTAATTCGATTACATTCCACTGCTCTTTATTTACATTTGTTGATGTTCACCTTATAACGCTTTTCCCAGACATTGTTTATTCTGTTCAGCTGAGTTTGACGTCCTTTACTGTCTTCGATAGAAATGCGTCGTCGGAAAAGCTTAAAGGTTAATTTTTTGTCCCTGAATTTTAATTCAGTATCAAAATTTCACCAAGGTCTCATTTTCTGCACACCCATTGGATAGATTAACATTGCAAATACGCTACAAACCTGTCCCACTCCCTTCTCCTCGACTGATCTCTTTCATGTCCTTTGACACTTGTAACTGTAGTTCTGCGTAAAATACTGCAAATAGTGATTAGTTTTCTTACCCGCGAGCAACGCCAGTTACCATCAAGTATCCTGACAGCCGTCTAAAGTTAACGACGAACGTCCTCTATTGGAGCTGATGTGAGCTAAGATTTGCAGCCGGGTGCCCTCAAAGTTTTCAAAGTTTTCTTCCGCATATTGGACAAGTTCCCTTTAAATATTCCGAGTTCGCACTGGCCTTCCTTCCGACCTGCCGGTTATTTCCATGAGAGATTCCATCACTCGCCTATCGTTGTAGCTCCCAGTGCCCGACATACCCATCATGTGTGCTTCTGTAGACTTCGACATACATTACAGCGTGAAATATAATATGGACAGACAACTGTACAGTTCCCCGCAGCCAACTATTCTTCTTACCATAAGTTCGAAGGCGCAATTGGCACGAGCGTTATCGGATGCTCAGTAATCACTACAAGTGTTTCTTCTCAAGTGTAAAAACGGCACATATACAACATTACTGGCCATTAAAATTGCTACACCACGAAGATGACGTGCTACAGACGCGAAATTTAACCGACAGGAAGAAGATGTTATGATATGCAAATGATTAGCTTTTCAGACCATTCACACAAGGTTGCCGCCGGTAGCGACACCTACATGGTGCTGGCATGAGGAAAGTTTCCAACCGATTTCTCGTACACAAACAGCAGTTGACCAGCGTTGCCTGGTGAAACGTTATCTTTATGCCACGTGTAAGGAGGAGAAATGCGTACCATCACTTTTCCGACTTCGATAAAGGTCGGATTGTACCTATCGTGATTGCAATTTATCGTATCGCGACATTGCTGCTCGCGTTGGTCGAGATCCAATGACTGTTAGCAGCATATGGAATCGGTAGTTTCAGGAGGGTAATACGGAACGCCGTGCTGGATCCCAACGGCCTCGTATCACTAGCAGTCGAGATGACAGGCACCTTATCCGCATGGCTGTAACGGATCGTGCAGCCACGTATTGATCCATGAGTCACCAGATGCAAGACAACAACCATCTGCACGAACAGTTCGACGACGTTTGCAGCAGCGTGGACTATCAGCTCGGAGACCATGGCTGCGCTGCATCACAGACAGGAGCGCCTGCCGTGGTGTACTCAACAACGAACATGGGTGCACGAATGGCAAAACGTCATTTTTTTTCGGATGAATCCAGTTTCTGTTTACAGCATCATGATGGTCGCATCCGTGTTTGGCGACATCGCGGTGAACGCACATTGGAAGCGTGTATTCGTCATCGCCATACTGGCGTATCACCCGGCGTGATGGTATGGGGTGCCATTGGTTACACGTCTCGGTCACCTCCTGTTAGCATTGACGGAACTTTGAACAGTGGACGTTACATTTCAAATGTGTTACTACCCGTGGCTCTACCCTCCATTCGATCCCTGCGAAATCCTACATTTCAGCAGGATAATGCACGACCGCATGTTGCAGGTCCTGTGCGGGCCTCTCTGGATACAGAAAATATTCGATGCTGCCCTGGCCAGCACATTCTCCAGATCTCTCACCAACTGAAAACGTCTGGTCAATGGTGACCGAACAACTGGCTCCTCACAATATGCCAGTCACTACTCTCGATGCACTGTGATATCGTGTTGAAGCTGCATGGGCAGCTGTACCTGTACACGCCATCCAAGCTCTGTTTGACTCAATGCCCAGGCGTATCAAGGCCGTTCTTACGGCCAGAGGTGGTTGTTCTGGGTACTGATTTCTCAGGATCTATGCACCCAAATTGCTTGAAAATGTAATTACATGTCAGTTGTAGTATAATATATTTTTCCAATGAATACCCGTCTATCATCTGCATCTTCTTGGTGTAGCAATTTTAATGACCAGTAGTGTAAATTCAAAAGTTATTCGATCCTTACATTTTAGCTACAGTCCTTACATGAAGTCCTTCACTACTGGAACAATCGACTATAGAATAATTTGCAATGGGACTTCAACGAACTTACAAAATTTGCAAGTACCACCAAACAACGACTCGTGTCTTTAAACTGTGGTATCTTTGGCTTCAGTTTTTACCGAGTGCATGAAAAACATAACTACAGTATTACGAGTATTAGCAATAGAAACATTTTAGCTGCTGCTTCCTGTTTCTTGTAACGCTTTTATCTGTTCTTTAGTACTTATTTTACCTTTGCTCCTCAGAAGTTTCAATTTTGTAATTATTAACAATAAGGAAGATAGAATCGATTACATTGTCTCATGGCATTATTATTACCTGTTGTGTGAAATCATGGATTTTAACATATAAATTGTTTGGCCTGTGGGCCTAACGTGGCTGGGGCAAATAGGTGAAGTAAGTAAATGTGGAGCACATTTTTGTCCCACATACGTAGCGCTGGTCTCCAGAGAAAGAAGATAAGAAACGACATAAACAAATTAGATACATATATTTAGCAAAGGTAAATACTAATGGTGGTTATTGTTATCTCCCAAAGACTGTCAATATACTTAACATTCCTGATCCCCTCGTTTGTTAAATATCATATGGTAAGAATAATTATATATATATATATATATATATATATATATATATATATATATATATTACTTATTTTATGAGTAATAAGCCGGCCGGAGTGGCCATGCAGTTCTAGGCGCTGCAGTCTGGAACCGAGCTACCTCTAGGGTCGCAGGTTCGAATTCTGCCTCGGGCAAGGATGTGTGTGGTGTCCTTAGGTTAGTTAGGTTTTATTAGTTCTAAGTTCTAGGCGACTGATGACCTCAGAAGTTAAGTCACATAGTGCTCAGAGCCATTTGAACCATTTTTATGAGTAATAAGGAAAAACGTGAGTATTTTTATGTCACAAAATCAGTAACAAAACGTGAGAGTAAATTTGCTTCTAAGTTCGAACAGTTGGCGTTACTCAATCACGTGTATGTGCCGACAGCCGCCAGCCGGGAAGCATAAACATTTCAAAACCGTCACTGGACCAGCAGACAGCCACATCGACAAAGAGAAGCTGCGAGCAACTCAGCAGAAAATGGTTACAACAGTGCAGCCTTCGATACTCCCGTAACATTACACTAGGTATCACGCAACAACGTCTACCAGGAGTTTGACTGAGCACTAAAGAACCTGAAACAAATTCATTAAGCAAATGTAGTGGGACTGAAGACCACTGGCTACTTGGGAAGAGCAGAAGCAATTCGGTCATTACGAATGAGATCGTAGAGCGGAGCCTCTCCTTGGTGATATAAATACTCCACCCCACTCGTTTTTGGCACTCGATCAGTAGGACCGATGGCGTTCTTGTCGTTTTCAATCGATTCACTGGTTATGGTACGGTAACATCTTAAGTGTGAGATTGCTCTGGCGGTGTTGGTCTTGCCCTTTATTGCCATGCTAGACTATCAGCGATCCAAAGTCACGACTGAAGGAGTCACGACTCCGGTCCAGGGCAGACGCTGCCCCAAACTCCATCGTCGCAGGTGTCTGGAGGCCAAGTTCCGCATTCAGCACAACTACCAGGTGCATTCAAGTTCTAAGGCCTACGATTTTTTTTCTAATTAACTACTCACCAGAAATCGATGAAACTGGCGTTACTTCTCGACGTAATCGCCCTGCAGACGTACACATTTTTCACAACGCTGACGCCATGATTCCATGGCAGCGGCGAAGGCTTCTTTAGGAGTCCGTTTTGACCACTGGAAAATCGCTGAGGCAATAGCAGCACGGCTGGTGAATGTGCGGCCACGGAGAGTGTCTTTCATTATTGGAAAAAGCCAAAAGTCACTAGGAGCCATGTCAGGTGAGTAGGGAGCATGAGGAATCACTTAAAAGTTGTTATCACGAAGAAAATGTTGCGTAACGTTAGCTCGATGTGCGGGTGCGTTGTCTTGGTGAAACAGCACACGCGCAGCCCTTCCCGGACGTTTTTGTTGCAGTGCAGGAAGGAATTTGTTCTTCAAAACATTTTCGTAGGATGCACCTGTCACCGTAGTGCCCTTTGGAACGCAATGGGTAAGGATTACGCCCTCGCTGTTCCAGAACATGGACACCATCATTTTTTCAGCACTGGCGGTTACCCGAAAATTTTTGGTGGCAGTCAATCTGTGTGCTTCCATTGAGCTGACTGGCGCTTTGTTCCTGGATTGAAAAATGGCATCCACGTCTCATCCATTGTCGCAACCGACGAAAAGAAAGTCCCATTCATGCTGTCGTTGCGCGTCAACATTGCTTGGCAACATGCCACACGGGCAGCCATGTGGTCGTCTGTCAGCATTCGTGGCACCCACCTGGATGACACTTTTCGCATTTTCAGGTCGTCGTGCAGGATTGTGTGCACAGAACCCACAGAAATGGCAACTCTGGAGGCGATCCGTTCAACAGTCATTCGGCGATCCCCCAAAACAATTCTCTCCACTTTCTCGATCATGTCGTCAGACCAGCTTGTGCGAGCCCGAGGTTGTTTCGGTTTGTAGTCACATGATGTTCTGCCTTCATTGAACTGTCGCACCCACAAACGCACTTTCGACACATCCATAACTCCATCACCACATGTCTCCTTCAACTGCCGATGAATTTCAATTGGTTTCACACCACGCAAATTCAGAAAACGAATGACTGCACGCTGTTCAAATAAGGAAAACGTCGCCATTTTAAGTATTTAAAACAGTTCTCATTCTCGCCGCTGGCGGTAAAATTCCATCTGCCGTACGGTGCTGCCATCTCTGGGACGTATTGACAATGAACGCGGCCTCATTTTAAAACAATGCGCATGTTTCTATCCCTTTCCAGTCCGGAGAAAAAGAAATCGGAGGCCTTAGAACTTGAATTCAGCCCGTACACGACATCTGACATGGCAGTCCACTTGAGGGGACGGTGCGGGAAGTAACCTGGGAGGGATTTAGTAATCACCAAAACGGTGCGTGAATCCACACGCTGCGTGGTCATCGTTGTCTCCAAGCTGAGCTACAGACGGGGCGTGCCTGCCTGGACAGAGGGCGGCAAAACCGCCGCACCAGGGTGTCATCGACTTCCACCCAACGTGCTCGGCAGCCCCGAGCCCGCTATTGGATTGAACAGATTATTCTCCGGATTACGCAGCCGCCAGTCGGCGCAGAAGAAGCCGCAACGACTTGTAATTTCATTAATACATGGAATAATTTTGAATGTTGTTTCATTGCATATAAAGATGCCATACAGGTCCTCATTCTGCTTTCTGACGAACTAGTAGCGGTTTCCAGTCCGGTTGAAGGCGGCCCCATTCTATTTTAGTACAATATTTTTTAGGCTAGACAGTAGTTTGTGGTGCTCTGATGGACTCTCGCCAGTCACCAGGCAGCAAGGGAAGTCAAACGGCGTTCAGAATCAAGACGCGTCGACTGTCACAATTTTATCAATAAACTTTCGAAGCATTCGTAATAAAGTTCCCGAATTTGCTACCGTCCAGGAAAGTTGTGGTGCTCAAATTATTCTTGGGACTGAGAACTGGCTGAAGCCCGAAGTGGGGAGCTCTGAGATATTTAATGAGTATGTCAGAAAGACATATTAGAGGCAATAGGAAGGTGAGTGTTCATTGCAGTTGACAAAAATATTGTCTCTAGTGAGGTCGAAGCTGAGTGTGACAGTGAAGTCACCTGGTCGCGTATAACAGGTGTAGGTGGAACCAAGTTAATTGCTGGATGCTTTTACCGGCCATCCGATTTCTGCTTTGACAGTTCTACAGTCATTCAAAGAAAGTCTACGGTCAATAGCGGGTAAATATCAAGATTGTGCAATAGTGGTTGGAGGCGACTTTAACCTGCCAAGTATAGACTGGGATGTCTGTGGATTCACTGCGGGAGGTAAAGACAGATAGTCATGATAAATACTTTCGAGCTTGTTTTCTGAAAATGGTCTTGAGCAGCTAGTTACGCAGTTCACACGGAATGGAAGTGTCTTGGACCTTGTAGCTTCAAATAGGCGGGACCTTATCGACAGTGTCAGTATAGAAAGGGGAATTAGCGATCATGATGCCATTATGGCACCTATGATTGCAAAAGTTAATAAACCCGTCACTGAGGCAAGGAGTGTGTTTCTACTAGATAGAGCAGATAAGAAGTTATTATCATCTCACTTAGACAGTGTACTGGCATCACATAGTTCTAGTAAGATGGATGTAGAGGAATTATGGGCGAAGTTCAAGCAGATTGTAAATCGTGGGCTGTCGAGTTAAGTGCCTAGTAAGTGGATAAAGGATGGAAAAGATCCACCACGGTTTGGTAACAAAATTCGGTGGATGCTAAGGAAGCAAAGGTTGTTACAATCCAGATTCGTACGTCTGTGAAAAGATGTATGCACGAAGCACCGTCACCGTCACAGCAAAAGACCTGGCACAGAATCCGAGAAAATTCTGGTCGTATTAAAATCGCTAAGCGGGTCTAAGATTTCACATTCAGCCCCCTGACCAGTTTGGTGTAGCAGTTGAATATAGCAACACGAAAGCTAAAATTTTAAATTTCACGTTCATAAAATCGTATACACAGGAGGACGGTACAAACATGGCCTCATTTGACCATCGGACAGACTGCCGTATGGTCGGCATAGTAATAAGCATACCTGCCGTGAAGAAACAACTGAAAGATTTGATAGCAAATAAGTCACCAGGTCCGGATGGAATCCCAGTTCGATTTTACAAAGAGTACTCTACAGCATTAGCCACTTAACCAGCTTGCATTTATCGTGAATCTCTCACCCAGCGCAAAGTCCCAAACAACTGAAAAAACCCAAGTGAGTCCACTATATAAGAAAGATAAAAAACCGACCCGCAAATATACAGACCAATATCCGTAACTTCTTTTTTGCAGCAGAATTCTTGAACATATTCTCAGATGCAGTACAATAAACTTTCTAGAGACTGAGAATCTTATGTGCTCCAGTCAACACGGGTTTAGAAAGCATCGCTTGTGTGGAACTGGGCTTGTCCTTTTCTCACATGGTATGCTGAGAACTATGGATGAAATCCATCAGGCAGATTTCATATTTGCCAGCCGGGGTGGCCGAGCGGTTCTAGGCGCTACAGTCTGGAACCGTGAAACCGCTACGGTCGCAGGTTCGAATCCTGCCTCGGGCGTGGATGTGTGTGATGTCCTTATGTTAGTTAGGTTTAATTAGTTCTAAGTTCTAGGGGACTGATGACCTCAGAAGTTAAGTCCCATAGTGCTCAGAGCCATTTGAACCATTTGATTCCATATTTCTAGATATCCGGAAAGCATTTGACACGATGCCCCATTGCAGGCTGTTAACGAATGTACGAGCATATGGAAATATGTGAGTGGCTCGAAGACTTCTTAAATAATAGAACCCAGTATGTTGTCCTCGATGGCGAGTGTTCATCAACGAGTCAGGAGTGCCCCAAGGAAGTGTAATAGGACCGCTTTTGTTCTCTATATACATAATTGATTTCGCTGACAGGGTGGGCAGCAAAATAAAGTTGTTTGCTGATGTTAGCGTGGTGTACGATAAGGAGTCAAGAATGAGAGACAGGAGGAAGATACAGAAGACTAGGAGAAAATTTTCAATTGGTGTGATGAATGGCAGCTAGCTCTATGAGCCGCGCTGCGGCTCGCGATGGTGCCGTTGCTAGACTGGCATCGTTTGGTTGGTATGGTTACAGTTGTCTTCTTATTGTGTTCATTGTCCGCCCCGGTAGCTGAGTGGTCAGCGTGACAGACTGTCAATCCTAAGGGCCCGGGTTCAATTCCCGGCTGGGTCGGAGATTTTCTCCACTCAGGGACTGGGTGTTGTGTTGTCCTAATCATCATCGTTTCATCCCCATCGACGCGCAGGTCGCCGAAGTGGCGTCAAATCGAAAGACCTGCACCAGGCGAAAGGTCTACCCGACGGGTGGCCCTAGCCACACGACATTTCCATTTCCATTGTGTTCATTGGCGCCACTCCGTTTGTAAACGTTGTCAGTCCGCTAGTGGCAGCAGCGAAGGTTATTGATATCTAGTAACGGTGGTACTATCTTTGGGGCGACGTTGTGGTGTTTCCGGGTGGTCTGAGTCGGTAGTTCGGTTAGGGAAGGACGAGCAGCCAGGTCCGCGCAGCGCGAGAACACGCTGCGACCACTGGCGGCATGCATGCACTGCCGGATGGAAGGGATCTAGTTGCGAGGGGTACAACCTCATTGTCCACTGGACTCAGGAAGTTTGAGTGGACCTTAACTCATGTAGTGAAGCCTCCACCATTGTGAGATCTCGCTGCTTGCTTGCGTGTTGCTGCTCGCAGTGTCGCCGACACGAAGAGCAGCGAGTGGAGCGTTCGGGGAAGGCCAAATCAAATTAGCCTTCCTCCACTTCTTATTATTAATTGTTGCATTCTATATGTTATTATTTGTGAAGGTCAACCAGTGGTATTTTTCCTGCCTAGTGGCCGCTAACGCCCCAG
Source organism: Schistocerca cancellata (assembly GCF_023864275.1). Lineage (NCBI taxonomy): Eukaryota > Metazoa > Arthropoda > Insecta > Orthoptera > Acrididae > Schistocerca > Schistocerca cancellata. The sequence continues at coordinate 595,604,849 of NC_064630.1, read as the reverse complement.
TTACCTGCCCTGGAGCTTAGTGTATGTTGCGGCAGTGTACTTTTCCTCGCCTTGCCGCTGCTGTCCGGTAAGGAGTGTAGTTCGACAGCTTTTCTGATTTGTGGGACGGGTGAAATGTTTTATTTTTTATTTTTTTCCTCTGCTCTGGTAGTAGCGGTTCGTTTCTGCTTCCGGATGCTCTAAACACCGGAGTCTGAAGACGTACTGCTGACCACTGGTTCCGGCTTGGGTGTGTTATTCCATCGTTGCATTGGTCATCGGACGTTAGGTAGATTCGGCAAATGATTACTGCGTTTATACTGCCACTAATCTGAGTTACCATCTCGTGAAGCGAATGCAAGTCTTGGCTCCCTGTCTCATCGCTTGTGAAGTTTTGAGGGACTTTCCCAGGTAACGTCTGCGGAACTCTTCCCCCCTCTCCTTGGTTTGGTCAGATTTGATTTTTTTTTAATTTAATAACTGTAATTTCAAGTTTGAAGATGCTTAACTGGTTCTTAAAGGGTTTTTAGTCAGGCCTTCAGCCGTTAAACAGTTTGAAATTATTACTATTGGGGTCTTCAGCCAAGAAATAGTTTGAATTTGTTGTCATTAAGGCTTCCAGCCGTGGAATTCCTAATTTATTGTCACCTTTTATCTGTTGTAGTTTCCAAATGAAGTGTACGTGATTGAAAAATAAACTAACCAACAGCAATTGATTACGGCCCCCTCCACAATCGTAACCCAATCCTGCCATCCTTGGTACGAGGTCTCACTCTAAATGTGCAAAAATATAAGTTAATGCGGATGAGTAGGAGGGTCAAACTTGTTATGTTAGGTTGGTTGGTTTGGGGAAGGAGACCAGACAGCATGGTCATCGGTCGCATAGGATTAGGGAAGGAAGTCGGCCGTGCCCTTTCAGAGGAACCATCCCGGCATTTGCCTGGAGTGATTTAGGGAAATCACGGAAAACCTAAATCAGGATGGCCGGACGCGGGATTGAACCGTCGTCCTCCCGAATGCGAGTCCAGTGTCTAACATCTGCGTCACCCCGCTCGGTGTTATGTTAGGATACAGTATTCACCTGTAAAGGAGACCGCATATAGGACGCTGGTGCGACCTGTTCTTGAATAATGTTCGAGTGTCTCGGATGCGTACCATCGAACCAGTTCAGGAGCGAGTTGCTAGATTCGTTAGCGGTAGCTTCGAACAACACGTAAGTGTTACGGAGATGCTTTGGGAACTCAGATGGTAGTCCCTGGAGGGAAGGCGACGTTCTTTTCGAGAAAAAAATATTGAGCAAATTTAGAGAACCGGCATTTGAAGCTGACTGCCGAACGATTCTACTGCCGCCAACACACATTGCGCGTAAGAACCACGAAGACAAGCTACGTAAAATTAGGGCTCTTACGGACGCATACAGACTGTCGCTTTTCCCTCCCTCTATTTGCGAGTGGAACAGGAAAGAAAATGACAAGTAGTGGTACAGGGTACCCTCCGCCATGCACCGTGCGGTGGCTTGCAGAGTATCGGTATACTTGTTGATGTTGATGTACAACAGGTAGTTGTATTTTATTTTCTGTAAGATCTCAAGCCCTCTTCACCTATACATAGATATCACGCTACATAAATAGCACTACATAATTAGTGCAAAATGAAATCGATCTTAGACAACCTTAACCTAAATGTATTTCTAAATTGCAGTTGCTAAAAAAATATGAAGATAAGGACTTAACAGTTCAGTCATATTACAAACAGTGTGTAATGTCTCCTTCACATCTCTGAGTGTTAAAAACCTACCTCAGCATCGATGCAAATGTGCTAATCCTGTTTACGTAGAATACTGAAGAATCCGTCCGTCGGATCACACAGAAATAATCAAGGGAAACTACGGTGAGACACAGCCGCTTTTAAAATCCGAACTGCCACTCTGATCCCGGCACACCTCCTACAGAGATGCCGCTCGGCAAGGTGTTTTGTTTTTCTAGAGATAACACCGGCTTCAAGGGATTAGCACTTTGTATTTGTTGGCGCTTTATCTGAGCGCGGAGCAGGGTGCAAGTTTTTAACTGGACGTTTATTGCTGGGTGCGCGATAAACCCGCTGCTAATCTCGGAGATGAATGCTTAATCTGTTCCCCGACGCCCGGGCCCTAAACGCGAAGACTGCTCCGGGTTCTCCGCCGCCTGGCTTTAAGACTCCTTCCTCGCGACGCTGCGACCGGGGGAAATTAGGCAGAAACTGGCTCTGCGAAATATTCGAACGAGCTGCCGAGGGGCAGCCGCGCACTGGCTTTGGGAGCTGTCAGCGCTCCGTGCGCCTCCGCGTAAGCAGCGGTGTTGCTCATTTGCGTTGTCGAGACGCCCTCTCCGAGAAATGTGTCTTTGGAAAAGGTTCAAATGTTTGTGCAGAGACTTACTAGCACCTTTAGATGCCTCCACATTAATGGCTCGTCCCTGCTTACAAGGGAACCTCCCCATCGCACCCCCCTCAGATTTAGTTGTAAGTTGGCACAGGGACAGGCCTTGAAAAACTGAACACAGATCAATCGAGAAAACAGGAAGAAGTTGTGTGGAACTATGAAAAAAATAAGCAAAATATACAAACTAAGTAGTCCATGCGCAAGGTAAGCAACATCAAGGGAAGTATGAGCTTACGAGCGCCGTGGTCCCGTGGTTAGCTTGAGAAGCTGCGGAATGAGAGGTCCTTGGTTCAAGTCTTCTCTCGAGTGAAGAGTTTAATTTTTTATTTTCAGACAATTATCAAAGTTCAGGCACTCACACATAATCAACTCCACTCTCCAAAATTCCAGGCCATGTTCAGATTTGCTTGGACATATGCAGGATTTGACGGTCTACACACAGAAACATTTGAAAACGTAAAAAACATATGTTTTGACAGAGCACAGGGAAAACTGTGCGACTGTGAAACTGTTGCATTCATTTGTTGCAGTTTATCTGACAAACTCTTATGTTTTCATCATTTTTTTGGGAGTGATTATCACATCCACAAGAAAACCTAAATCGGGCAAGGTAGAAGAATCTTTTTACCCATTCGCCAAGTGTGCAAGTTAGGTGGGTCGACAACATATTCCTGTCATGTGACGAACATGCCGTCACCAGTGTCGTATAGAATATATCAGACGCGTTTTCCTGTGGAGGAATCGGTTGACCTATGACCTTGCGATCAAATGTTTTCGGTTCCTATTGGAGTGGCACGTCCTTTCGTCTACTAATCGCATGGTTTTGCGGTGCGGTCGCAAAATACAGACACTAAACTTATTACAGTGAACAGAGACGTCAATGAATGAACGGACAGATCGTAACTTTGCGAAAATAAAGAAAGCAAAATTTTCACTCAAGGGAAGACTCGAACCAAGGTCCTCTCGTTCTGCAGCTGCTCACTCTAACCACAGGACCACGGCGCTCCGCAGCTCACATTGTCCTTGATGTTGCCTGTCTTGCGCATGGACTACTCAGTTTGTATATTTTTGCTTATTTTTTCATAGTTCCACACAACTTCTTCCTGTTTTCTCGATTGATCTGTGTTCAGTTCTTCAAAGTCTATCCACTGCGTCAATTTATAACTAAATATGAGGGGGGTGCGATGGGGAGGTTCCCTTGTTAGTACAATTGGCCTGTCTTATCAGCACCCTCTCTTTCGAATATTTGTTACTCTTAGATACCAGCACCCATCGCTCGTGTTATCCACATCTACATCTACATTTAGATGGTTACTCTGCAATTCACACTTAAGTGCCTGGCAGAGGGTTAATCGAACCATTTTCATACTACTTCTCTACCATTCCACTCTCGAATGGCGTGTAGGAAAAAGGAACACCTAAATCTCTCCGTTCGAGATCTGATTTCTCCTATTTTATTATTATGATCGTTTCTCCCTAAGTATGTGGGTGTCAACAAAATATTTACGCATCCGGAAGAGAAATTTGGTGATTGACATTTCGTAAACAGATCTCGCCGCAGAGAAAACCACCTTTGTTTCAGTGACTGCCACCCCAACTCGCGTATCTTATCAGTGACACTCTCAACCCTATTGCGCGATAACACGAAACGAGCTGCCCTTCTTTGCATTTTTTCGATGCCCTCCGCCAACCCTACGTGGTAAGGATCTCATACAGCGCAGCAATATTCCAGCAAAGGACGGAGAAGTGTAATGTAGGCTGTCTCTTTAGTGGGTTTGTTGCATCTTGTAAGTGTTCTGCCAGCAAAGCGTAGTCTTTGTTTCGCCTTCCCGGCAATATTATATACGTGATCTTTCCAATTTAAGTTGCTCGCAATTGTAATTCCTAGGTATTTAGTCGAATTGACAGCCCTTAGATTTGTGCGATGTATTTCTTTTAGTAGCCATGTGGATGACCTCGTGCTTTTCTTTGTTTAGTGCTCTCTTGAAGCGTACGTGATACAAATGATTCATTCTCGAGTGGTGACTGGAATCACTGAACATTCTCTGCTTGTTACATTTACCACTGAAAAAACCGAACGTCTATGATAGACAGAATGTTTTTCTCTTTATGACTTACAAGATCATGGTATCTTCTGTTTTTTTTATTTTTTTTTATTCCCAGCTCCTGAGAGGAGATCTGCCTGTTGCAGAACTTCGTTCTTTTCAGCTAAATATCCCAACAAGCTCGGACTGAGGCATGTGGATTCCCAACTGAGACTGTTTCGGGTTTCGGATGGAACTCCCTATACCTCATTCGCCTGAGAAGTAACGGAAACGTTCAACATACCTAAAGTCGCACGTCCACCAGCAGGTCAACTGCTGTAGGTCGCTTGCAGAAGGTTCTTCTTCAAGTTATTTGACGTCGAAATGCCCCGAGGAAGAGGACTTCCGTAAGTTTCGTCTCCTTGCCGAAGCAGCTTCCGTAAGTGGAGACATTTGCTTGCATCTTGCTGCAAGTACTTGCCCAACTTGCCAGCACGTGGAGTTTATTCTCAACCTTCAGGAAGTCAGTACCGGTACGATGTCTGAGTCGTAATCGAGAATGGCACAAAAGACAAAGAAACCGATACAACTGTACCATGGGATTCCATAAGTACAGGGCTATTACAAATGATTGAGGCGATTTCATAAATTCACTGTAGCTCCATTCATTGACATATGATCAAGACACACTACAGATTCGTAGAAAAACTCATAAAGTTTTGTTCGGCTGAAGCCGCACTTCAGGTTTCTGCCGCCAGAGCGCTCGAGAGCGCAGTGAGACAAAATGGCGACAGGAGCCGAGAAAGCGTATGTCGTGCTTGAAATGCACTCACATCAGTCAGTCAATACAGTGCAACGACACTTCAGGACGAAGTTCAACAAAGATCCACCAACTGCTAACTCAATTCGGCGATGGTATGCGCAGTTTAAAGCTTCTGGATGCCTCTGTAAGGGGAAATCAACGGGTCGGCCTGCAGTGAGCGAAGAAACGGTTGAACGCGTGCGGGCAAGTTTCACGCGTAGCCTGCGGAAGTCGACGAATAAAGCAAGCAGGGAGCTAAACGTACCACAGCCGACGGTTTGGAAAATCTTACGGAAAAGGCAAAAGCAGAAGCCTTACCGTTTACAATTGCTACAAGCCCTGACACCCGATGACAAAGTCAAACGCTTTGAATTTTCGGCGCGGTTGCAACAGCTCATGGAAGAGGATGCGTTCAATGCGAAACTTGTTTTCAGTGATGAAGCAACATTTTTTCTTAATGGTGAAGTGAACAGACACAATGTGCGAATCTGGGCGGTAGAGAATCCTCAAGAATTCGTGCAGCAAATTCGCAATTCACCAAAAGTTAACGAGTTTTGTGCAAGCTCACAGTTTAAAGTTTACGGCCCCTTTTTCTTCTGCGAAAAAACCGTTACAGGACACGTGTATCTGGACATGCTGGAAAATTGGCTCATGCCACAACTGGAGACCGACAGCGCCGACTTCATCTTTCAACAGGATGGTGCTCCACCGCACTTCCATCATGATGTTCGGCATTTCTTAAACAGGAGATTGGAAAACCGATGGATCGGTCGTGGTGGAGATCATGATCAGCAATTCATGTCATGGCCTCCACGCTCTCCCGACTTAACCCCATGAGATTTCTTTCTGTGGGGTTATGTGAAAGATTCAGTGTTTAAACCTCCTCTACCAAGAAACGTGCCAGAACTGCGAGCTCGCATCAACGATGCTTTCGAACTCATGATGGGGACATGCTGCGCCGAGTGTGGGAGGAACTTCATTATCGGCTTGATGTCTGCCGAATCACTAAAGGGGCACATATCGAACATTTGTGAATGCCTAAAAAAACTTATTGAGTTTTTGTATGTGTGTGCAAAGCATTGTGAAAATATCTCAAATAATAAAGTTATTGTAGAGCTGTGAAATCGCTTCAATCATTTGTAATAACCCTGTATATACATTATCAGCCAGAACATTATGACCACCGACCTACTATCGACATAAGTTCGTCCAGGCGGTAGGAGCGTCACCTGGCGAGGAATGACTGCTTGTCAGACACACGCACGGTGCACATACTGTCAGTGAGCGTGCTATCCGTGTGTAGAATGGGGAAGGCGTGCGATCTATGTCCAAATCTTATGGTACTTAACTGCTATGGTCATCAGTCCCTAAGCTTACACACTACTTAACCTAAATTATCCTAAGGACAAACACACACACCCATGCCCGAGGGAGGACTCGAACCTCCGCCGGGACCAGCCGCACAGTCCACGACTGCAGCGCCCCGACCGCTCGGCTAATCCCGCGCGGCCGTGCGATCTATGAGCTATCTAATTGAGCGAGGGCAGATTGTGATAGTCTGGAGGCTCTGTACGATCATTTCTGGAACGGCAGGACTTGCCGGTTCTTCGAGGACTGCTGTGGTGAGTGTCTCCTACACTTGGCGAAACAACTCCCAGATGTCGTGAATCGGCGGCCACCCCTCGTTACAGATGTCGGACGTCGTAGGTTGTCATTATAGGCGACGAACTGCTGCGGAACTAACATCAGACTTTAATGCTCTTAAGAGTACAAGTGTGTCTAAACACAGCCGACAACCCACGCATGTGTCAATCTTAACACTAAGACATCGGCAACTACGACTGAATTGGGCATGTGACCATCGCCGCTGGACATTGGCGCAGTGGCAGAGCGTTGCATAGTCACCGATGGGAGGCTACGAATCCATCATCTTCCAGGGGAACAGCTCCTTGACACCTGTTCCGTGGGAGGAAACAAGCGGCAACGGCTCCATTATGCTCTGAGGAACATACACTTGGGCATCCATGGGTCCAGTGGAGCTCGTGCAAGGACCCATGAAGGCCAATGAGTACCATACACTGGTTGCACAACTTGTACACCGCTTCGTGACGATCATGTTTCCCGACAGCAGTGCCACTTTTCAGCAAGATAATGCGCCATATCAAAAGGCCAGGAGTGTGATGGAGTGGTTCGAGGAAGCCAGCAGCTAGTTCCAATTGATGTACTGGTTCTCCAACTCACCAGATTTGAACCCGATCGAACACATCTGGGGTGTGAAGGTGACGCCAGAGCTCATCGCTCGCATCCCCGAGATTTACTGGAATTGGGTGTCTTGCAAATATGGTGCCAACCTCATCCAGCCACATATCAAGGCTTTAATTTTCCTTGTCACGACGCATCGGCTCTGTTATCGGCGCCAAAGGTGGATGTACGGGTTGGTTATAGTGTTCTGGCTGATGAGCGTATACCTGGCCACAGCCAGCCAAGGATGTGAGTGAGACTTAACCAGTTATTTAGTTTCAGCGGAAGTCAGTGTAGGTTGTTGATAGAGACGTCTTTAAAATTTGGCTGATCTTTAATCTTAACGTAAGCATAAATGCATATTGTTTGTTGAATAAATAGCGAGGTGCCAATATTTTACCTAATCAGCAAAGTGTAATTTCTTGTATATGTAACGAATAAAATTTAAATTTTACATAAAGCCTGCTACTCTCTTAGTTGCAGCACTGTTATTTCAGTGATTTCCATCTGCACTGATTCGTTACAAGTAAGTGTCTTACATGTTCCCACGAACACTAGCACATTTCATATAGCAGAGTCAAATACGTTTCTAATTCTAGGGAAAATGATAGTGAGCATGAAAATATATTATTGAGTGATGAGGTACCAGTCCATAAAAAACACAGTTGGCACAAACAGTTTTGTTAGCTTAGCTTTCTCCAGAAGTAAAATTTTGACAACATCGAAGTTCTAAAAAAAGAAAAAAATTAACATTTAATAAAAGGACAATTTTTGATAAACAATGAAAGCCTCGAATGAGGAATTGAAGTAATTAAATTACTTTTACTTCAGTATAATTCTGAAACGTTGACATAACAAGCCCACTGGAGCTTTGGAATAGTAATAACAATTAGTCAGGGTACCAAATGATGCAGATCTACAGCAAAGACAAAAACACAATTAAAAACTAGGTCGTAAAAATACCAGTTTACGCAACAGTAAGATTTGGCCACAGAAACAATAGAGGAGATGTTATAAGAGGCCCCATAGCTGAGGTGTAAATTAAAACAGTTTTCTACAGTTAGCAGCCGACACAGAGTAAGATGAAAACACAAGTAAAGTTTTAACCATGACAGGCAGGAAAGGTGAATGTTCAGTGTCCATTTTCAGGAATGATCCGAAGCTTAAAATTCTCACCGAATAATTATTCTGTGATCGTGCTGGAGAAACGGAGTCATAGTCTTCAATATCGTCTGCCAAACTTAATGCGCTTAGGCCGACTTCCTGTTCAGGATACTCCACTAAGGTAAGAGCCAGCTCTGGATTGCAAGAAGGGATCAGAAGAAGAAAGACGCCAAGACGAACTAAGTCTCTCAGCCACGACACAGAATCACGTGGAAATGTAGCACGCTTGGACAATCATCAGTCACAAGTCACTCCAGAACACGACTGTCCCGGCGAGCTCAAGCTATCCGCTGAAGTCGGCAATGGGTCACCTTCACCCTTGCGTTGTCGCCTCTTACGAAAAGATGTATTCGCGTGTACCATCGACCCTGCCATTCCGTCGCATGCCAAGGGAGCTCATGATTGGGATAGGTGTTCTAAGGATTCTTAGCTCTCATGGCACAATAAATTGAATAAAAGAAACCAATAGAAATCTGTTGTGCGCATCTTCACAGAGAATGCGTACTACAGAATGGCACACCAGCTCTTTGGCACGACTATCGATTACCTGGCTGTACTACGATCTTTGCCCCTGTTGAGACCTGCCGGCGGGTATTTGCCGTAGGCGAGTTGGTCGTCGGACTCGCTACAAGGCGCTAGGACGTGCTTGAGGGGACGACGGAGCAAACACGTGGGCTCGGCCAGCGGTGGCGCGGCCGGTCTACCTTGCAGACGTGGACCTGTCTGATGTCAAATTCGGGCGCTGCTCTTCGCATTGCTTTGGGTCCTGTTTCCTCGGGGAGACCCATCCCTCGAGACCATCTCGAACAACGCTCTCCATCGTACGTGTAAGTGGTTTTGGTGCCTTCGTTTCCTCAAACGATTTGCGTTGGAGTGAGTGTACTTCGTGGTTGGTTCTAATATACGTGTTGTCGAAGTAAGAGCAGCCGGCAGAGTCTGTGTGACTGTATGCAGACCAGCAGTTAGTATTTGCTTTAAAATCCGCTGGTTGGATGACTATTAAAAGGCGGATTAGCACGAAGGCGTGCGTGTGATTTTGGGTTATTGCCATTAAACGACGCCCCTTGTATATTGCTGTAAAAGAAAAAAAAAGATTTTGCAACCAGTTATTCTGTTATTGGTAAAACTGGTATTTGTAAAGCTAGTCATTTATATGTACTTCCTTATATAAGTGCACTTATTGAATGCACTGACTCAACAGTAACTGGTTTGTGTATTTTGTTTATCAATTTCTTAACGAATATTAATTGATGCTTGGTTTGTGTTTGCCGAGTCTTCTGCGGTCTGTTTGTGTTCCAGTTTCTACGAGTGCGTGGGTGTGGCGCCACGTCTTGCTTCGGTGCACAGAAGCTGTGACGTACCGCCTAAAGGGAGGTGCCTCCCGGTTGGGCCCCGGCGTTTAGGTGTTGTTTGGACGGCTGGTCTGCTGCTTCCGGCATTTAAGTTAAGTCACCTTTGTCCTGGGCAGCCTGGAGTCACTGCCCGTAACCTATTTCATGTACTGTTTTTTTTAAAAAAAGGTTTTAAATTGGTTGAGTATGAATTGTATTTCTAGTCACGTGTTGTGCGGGTTGGGTTTTTGGGGGTTCCAAACGAACTGATGCTTTTCGTAAACCAGCTTCATATTGTAATTTTTTTTAATCTTATGCCTTTCCTTTAAATCATCTTCAGACTGTAATTTGAAATCTCTGTGGGTCATCTCTTTAAGTCTGCTGGTAATTGTTATCTGCTGTCTTGCTTGAGAAGCATGACATCTGTAATACTTATAAGCGATGACTACGTTGACCGTCTCTTACCTGTTTGGAGTAAACAATGAATTTGGTAGTTGTTGTTTAAGGAATGACATTACAGGGGCCTTGACCTTCCATCCTACATGTACCCGTCATCCCCACTTCCTAAATTACACAGAAGACATTTCAATTCATTTATTACATATTTAAAGACCTGACAGATATTTAAAAAAAAACAGGTCGTACATTATTCAGCTTAACATGTAGCAGTACATTATTCCACATTACTAGCAAAATTCGTTTTGAGCAATAAGACTAAGGATATAGCAATGTGTTACAAAGAAGATTAAATTAGTTGTAGGGAACGGAGTTTTAATAGATGTTAATAATTTAGAATAAAATAATAGAGTGTTAGGAAAGGGGGATCTGCAGATTTTCATTTACTGTTAAAAAAAATTTAGCATACTAATTATGGTTCGTGTTGTTGCTATTCCAGGTAGAATGGCCTGGGCACGAACATCATGCCTTACTTACCTGAAGTAACATACAAAACTATATTCTCTTAGAAAGTTAACTACGTCGTAAGTGACTCTGGGTGTGTTTCTACTAAGAACTAATGCTACTATTATACCTTTTAAGTGCTTATGTACGGCATAACCACTGTACTAGTTGTGTCGCTATATTTATACGTAGTCCTTCACATCGTACGTGTGCCGCTATGTTGTATGTCTGTGTGTATGATTCCGTTTCCCTCAGTCAGTGCCATAGGAGGTAGGGGAGCTTCTGAACATAAGCTTACAGACTTTCCTCCCCGCACAACGTATTCCTAAGATGTGATGATTGTCCCATTGCTTACATTAGCCATTTTCCGTTACATTATCCACTTATCACATTCAAAGTGCAGTTTAGATACTGGTCTGATTTATTTATAATTGTCTTAATGTTTTATGTGTTACAGTTCATATATTACGAGACTGCGTCTGACGTTGTTGATGTTGTTGTTGCATTTGTGTCATTTTCTGTATTTGCTTCTTCATCAGTGTCTGGGTCCTGTCGTCGGGTTTGTTGTGTATCTGTTCGAGATCTACCGCCTGGATACTCTGCTCTGTAGACGCCATGCAGTGTTCTTGAAACTTTATCAGAGATATTGCCTAGAGCACACCATTCCATTCCACAACGGAATACTTCATTAAGGCAATATATGTCGCATGTTTCGCCGGTCCAGGAGGCGAATGAAGGAAGCGTGCCGAACCTCTTGTCGACCGCCTCTCTTCGTTGGCTCTCGGAACTCCCGCCTCGCGCAGAAAAGCCACAATCTCCTCCCCTCCCCCACAGCACTTCCTCGCCCTGGCAGCTTTCCACGCGATGCAAAACATCAGTCGTAAAAAAGTATTGTTTATGGAACAAGCTAGCACTCAATCAGAGACCTGAGATCCGAATAAAACCGAATCGGTCGTGAAATACGTTTCCAATTTAGTAGGACGACACTTTACGGAGCTCGGTTGCCATGTCGGATTCGTGCGAGCACATTTTATGACGATGCAGCGGTTTATGAGGCGATAAATTGAGGAGCGAACAAGCCGGTTTTGCCTGTCGTCTTTCTGGTCTCCGGCGAAGAGCAGCAGTCATCTTTGTTCGTGGCTGGCCTCTGGGGCTGGTTCCTCTTCGCATTTACACGTTTCTGAGGCTATCGCCTGTTCGTCAGTCCCCCGCGTACCGTCCTCATGAGATGCCCAGATGCCCCTCCAGAAGCGCTGTGCGAAGTTTACTGCTAAAGCCTCCTGACACTGAAATCTTTGCAGGCGCTTCATTCAGACAGTCAACACAAAATTTATCACTTTTCAACTTTATATAGTTTATTTTATATCTCTCATTAAACTGTCTTTATTTGCCATACATATATAGGGAGCTGTATGCACATTCAACAAGCAGTAAGCGAAAGGAAGGAAAAATCTGGAGAAGGAATTAAAGTTCAGGAGAAGAAATGAAAACTCTTGAGTTTGGCCGATGACATTGTAGTTCTGTCAGAGTCAGCAAATGAAGCATTCCCAACTCTCTTGTGGTTCCCTTTTTAGGTGCTCTACGTCGACGTCTGCTCGTAGATTTTCCGGCTCTACTTCCCGACGTAACAGCGACGACTCTCCGATGAGGTGCGGGCCTTGTGTTTTGCTGTTACTGCGAGTCTTGTAAATATCGATTTTATTTAGTAATTTGTCCGACTACAACTCTCCCCTTTTATGATTAAGACAGCCTGCGCCACCTTTCGGAGGGAGTGGGGACGTCAAACAGTCACAAAAGTTCATATTAAGCAGTCCGTAAAATACGTAAACGTTCACTTTAGTTTGCGTTTTAGTTAATGCTCTACTTTCCGCTAGATGGTCCTGACTTACTGCTGAATAGCTTTGGTTCCGTAAAACCTTCACTAATTAGTACTAGGTAAATGAAATAAATACAACGCTCTTGTATTTCACTTTCACTCTATATTCAAGGATTAAGATGGTGATGGATGATGGTCTATTTAAAAGTTCCTAGCCTGGAGGAATCTAAATAGTCCGCAAATGCCCATATGCACGCGCTTTACGTCCAGATTCGCAACTAACGGCACACGACACTTTCAAAAGTCCACACGTCAATATCTGAATACCCGTACCTCTGAATTCACTCGTATCAGCAGATAATTTGAGTTTCTGTCGTCTATATGTCCTTAAAGTTCCAGTATAGCACTAAAGTCCTAAAATCCCCTTAACACTATGTTGCTACCAACAGTCAGAGATCGAACACTACATCACTTTCACTCTCCGTAATATTGTAACAGTTTATCGTGAATCTTAACACGATAAAGTTCAAATTTAATTATTGTCTCGCTGACTGACACGGTTTCCCCGCCCTTTAACGAAACAATCAAGGGAAAAAAGCGGCAATAATGACGATCAGGCCTTTTTATAGGTTTTTCATCACAAGAGTTTAACGTCACTGCCTTCTCCATGACGGAGCTTCCGTGGCTTTGCTGTACTTCGACGTTAAACTAAAATGGTTCAAATGGTTGTGAGCACTATGGGACTTAACATCTCAAGTCATCAGTCCCCTAGAACTTAGAACTACTTAAACCTAACTAACCTAAGGACATCACACACATCCATGCCCGAGGCAGGATTCGAACCTGCGACCGTGGCGGTCACGCGGTTCCGGACTGAAGCGCCTAGAACCGCACGGCCACACCGGCCGGCGACGTTAAACTACTTGCTGATATACTATAATGTTGATCTGCAATTACCGAACTCTGATTCTACACTATTTTCCCCTCTAAAAATTCTTAATTTTAAATTATTCTTTCTATAGCTTTTATCACTGTGAACTGAACCGAAGTGTTACACAAAGGACCTGTAGGAGCAGTTGAACGGAATGGACAGTGTCTTCAAAGGAAAATACAAGATGAATATCAACAAAGCAAAAGCAAATCAAGGATAATGGAATGTAGTCGAATTCAGTCAGGTGATGCTACAGGACTTAGATTAGGAAACGAGACAAAGTAGTAGTTGAGTTTTGCTGTTTGAGCAGCAAAATAACTAGCGATGGCCGAAGTCGAAAGAATATGAAACGTAGACTGGCAATCGCAAGAAAAACATTTCTGAAGATGAGAAATTTGTTAATATCACACATAGATTTAAGTGTTAGGTAGTATTTTCTGAAGACATTTGTCTGGGGTGCAACCATATATGAAACAGAAACATGGACGATGAACAGTTTAGATAAAAAGACAATAGAAGCTTTCGAAATGTGATGCTAAAGAAGAATGCTGAAGATTAGATGGGTCGATCACCTAATTTTTAGGAAGTGCTGAACAGAACTGGGGAGGCAAGACATTTAAGGCACAGCTTGACCAAAAGAAGGGATCGGTTGATAGAACACATTCTCAGACAACAAGCTATCACCAATTTAGTACTTGAGCGAAGTGCTTGGGGTAGAAATTGTAGACGGAAACAAAGAGATCATTACAGTAAGCAGGTTCAGATCGATGAAAGTTGTAGTAGTGGAATGATACGCATAGGGAGCATGGAGAAGTGCATGAAACCAGTCTTTGGACTGAAGACCACAACACCAACAACAATAACAACAACGTATAAAGGCTAGTCGATAGGTGTAGAATTACCGTTCTAAAACAAAAACCGAGCGAGGTGGCGCAGTGGTTAGCACACTGGACTCACATTCGGGAGGACGATGGTTCAAACCCGTCTCCGGCCATCCTGATTTAGGTTTTCCGTGATTTCCCTAAATCGTTCCAGGTAAATGCCGGGATGGTTCCTTTGAAAGGGCACGGCCGATTTCCTTCCCTTCCCTAATCCGAGGTTGTGATCCGTCTCTAATGGCCTCGTTGTCGCCGGGACGTTAACTTCTAACCTCCTTCTCCTCCTAAAACAAAAAGTGGAGGATAATGTGAAATTTAAAGTCATTTTGTATCAGATGGGAGAGGAAAAAATTCTCAGAGGCTGAGAGCGAAAATTCTGTCCACAAATCAGTACGGTTTTAGAATGCATCGCTCGTGAGAAAATCAGCTTGCCCTTTGCTCACATAATATCCTATGAACTATGAATGAAAGGCAACAGACGGATTCCATATTCCTAGATTTCCGTAAAATATCTGACACACTGCCTCGCTGCCAACTGTCAGTGAAGGTACAGGCATACGGAATAGGATCCCAGATATGTGAGTAGCCCGAAGGCTTCTTGAGTAATAGATCTCAGTGTGTTGAAGTCGACGGCGAGTATTGATCAGAGACAAGGGTAGCGTCAGAACTGCACCGGGGAAGTGTGACAGGAACACTGTTGTTTTCTATATAGATAAATGATCTGGGTAAACAGCTGTCTGCGATTGTTTGCTGATGATGTTGTGGTGTATGGGAAGGAGTCGTCGTAGAGCGACTGTAGGACTGTACAAGATGAGTTAGAAAAATTTTGTAGTTGGTGTGATGTATGACAGCTAGCTCTAAATGTAGAAGAATGTAAGTCAATGCAGAGGAGTAGGAAAAACATTTCCATAATGTCCGAATACAGCATTAGTAGTGAACTGCTTGAATTCTCCCAATAAACCGAAGTCGTTCGTTCATTCACTTTCCCTTCTATTCTTCACATCCTCATTTCACTTCATATTACTCTGCAACGTTACGCCTGGATACTTGATAGATATGGCTGTGGATTGAGGATGTGAAGACTGCAGAAGGGAAAGTGAATGACCGACTTCGGTTTATTGGGAAAATTTTAGGAACGAGTGCTTCATCCGCAAAGGGTCCGCTTACAGGATATTTGCGAGGCCCATTGTTAGTACTCTTCGAGTGTTCTCAGGTCTCATTAAAGGAAGATATCGAAGAAATTCAGAGGCAGGCTGCTAGATTTGTTACCGGTAGCTTCGAATAACATGTAAGTAATACAGAGATGCTTCGGGAATCGCTGGAGAAATGTCAAGGTTCTTTTTCGAGAAGAACTATTAGTGAATCGGCATTTGAGGCTGACTGCAGAACGATTCTACTGCCACCAACATACATTTCGCGTACGGACCGCAGAGATAAGATTGGAGAGATTAGAGACCGTACGAAGGTATATACAGGGTGGAAATTATTGAAATACATGAAATAAAATCGTCATATGCTGAAGCGCCAAAGAAACTGGTATAGGCATGCGTATTCAAATACAGAGATATGTAAATGGCTAGAATACGGCGCTGCGATCGGCAACGCCTATATAAGAGAAGTGGCTGGTGCAGTTGTTAGATTGGTTACTGTTGCTACAATGGCAGGTATCAAGATTTAAGTGAATTTGAACGTGGTGGTACAGTCGGAGCACGAGCGATGGGGCACAGCACCTCCGAGGTAGCGATGAAGTGAGAATTTTCCCATACGACCATTTCACGAGTGTACCGTGAATATCAGGAATCCGGTAAGGCATCATCAATTCACAGACATCGCTGCGGCTGGAAAAAGATCCTGCAAGAACGGACCCACAATGACTGAAGACAATTGTTCAACGTGACAGAAGAGCAACTCTTCTTCAAATTGCTGCAGATTTCAAGTGTCAGCGTGCGAACCATTGAACGAAACATAATCGATATGGGCCTTTGGAGCCGAAGGCCCACGCGTGTACCCTTGCTGACTGTACAACAAAGATTTACGCCTCTTCTGGGCCTGTCAACACCGACATGGACTGTTGATGACTGGAAACATGTTGCCTGGTCGGACGAGTCGCGTTTCAAATTCTATCGAGCAGATGGACGTGTACGGGTATGGAGACAATCTCATGAATCCATGGACCCTGTATGTCAGCAGGGGACTGTTCCAGTTGGTGGAGGCTCTGTAATGGTGTGGGGCGTGTGCAGATACGATTCTGACGGATGACACTTGTGTAAGTATCCGGTTTGATCACCTGCATCCGTGCATGCCCCTTGTGCATTCCAACGTACTTGGGAAATTCCAGTAGAACAATCAGACACCCCATATGTCTTGAATTGCCACAGAGTGGCTCCAGGAACTCTCTTCTGAGCTTCAACACTTCCGCTGGCCACCAAACTCCCCAGACACGAACATTATTGAGCATATCCGGGACGCCTTGCAACGTGCTTCTCTAGCAATGAGTATGCTTCTCTAACAATGAGTACGGGCTACATATACTAATAATCACAATTTACTTTCGGTCTGTTTGTTCCTTTACTTGATGCTACGATCAAGAAAAACTCGAAAACGACCTCAGTTATTAAATCACACAATACAAGTTACTACCTCGTGGTAACACTATCCTCCAAAAATCTACACGAACAGCTGACACTCCACTACCTTAGAGTATATTTATCCCAAAATCTCCAAACTATATGCAACACCCAAATACTTCAGCGTGTGCAACAAATTATAACAGGGAACAGAACCGGATCTCGTCAGACACAACTTTTGACATTAAAACATTCATGTACGGACGTAACTGCGACACACAAATATCAATCTTCAAATTAGCACAGCAACGCTAACTAAGCCCGTCACTCAAAGATAGTTTGATCACAGGCCAAATACAAACCAAAATTCGGAGGAGTTAGTTTCAAATAAAATTCATCAAACATTTAAACTGATTGTGCCCTAGAATCGTTACTGCGTTATCTAATCTTGCATTTAAAAATCTAAATCCACTCACTACAAGCTTCCGAAACCTTTCCAACAAAAATCACGGAAAATCTCCAACTGTTTTGATAATCGATACAGAACCCTTCTAGAAAACTAAAAGTGTCTCGACCCACATGCAGTGACTCAAGCTCATGTGCTCTTCGGCTGCTCTATAGTGACTAACTGTTTCATTTCATAAAACCATAGCTGACACACAAATCTTGACAGACGTAGGGCGCTACCATTATTCTTTGACTATCAATATACATACATCAAAAAAAGTTTTGCTTCACCCTGGTTCCCAGAACTTCCGAAGACAGACGTTGACTGTGGATATTGTGGCACAGACACAGTCCCTTTGACTGCTCAGAGATGTCACTAAACCCGCCCAAAGATGTAAACAACCATGCATGAGGAAGGACTAATGCGGGCCATATGCTTTCTCGTGTTTGTGTAATAATGGAAGTTAGCATTCTGCATTGCAGAAGAGAGTGATTCCTTATATTTCAGAATGTTTAAGGTCTGCACTGTGGAACAAGTTGCAGAATTAAAGTGGTTAGAAATTATCTGGAGAGATTACAGCGACCAAAACGATTATAATAAGATTGTGCGATAGCACCTACACTATATAAAACGTACTCTAATTCTGCCTTAATATTATGAAAAAGTTTCCGTCGAAATACATCTGCGTCTATAAATGATGATAAGCTTTTCATTTAGCATTTAGCTAATGAACAAGTCATTTTTGCAAAGGATGAAGATCACATGAACTACTTGGTTAGAAAGTTACATAGAGAATATCAGAATTGGGTTTCACCATTAATGAGAAACAAACTAGCTTCTACTATCGCCCTTTTTGTAGATGTCCATTCCTCTTCGACTGAACTGCTTACTAATCTATTATCGCAGTATCTGTGGCCTCAAAGAACTTCAAGAATATCTCTTCATTCCTAAGTGCTACCATATCCGATTTCTTTGCCCAATGTTCCTTCCTGAGTAGTGTCTTAAACTATAGCGTACTACTCATCATTATTGAATTGTGATCTGTGTCTGTATCTGTTGCTGGGTACGCCTTACAATCCAGTACCTGATTTCGGAATCTCTGCCTGTCTGTGATGTAATCTAACTGAAATCTTCCCGTTTCTGTCAGCCTTTCCCAAGTACACCTTTTCCTCTCGTGATTCTTGAACGGAGCATTCGCTGTTACTAGCTGAAATTTATTACAGAATTCAGGTAGTCTTTCTCCTCTCTCATTCCTACTACCAGGCCCATATTCTCCTGCAACCCTTTCTTCTACTCCTTTCCAGTACCCCATAACTATTACATTTTCATCTCGCTCTAAGTACTGAATTACACTTTCAAAATCGTCATATACTTTCTCTATCTCTTCATCTACTGCTTCTGACAGCGGCACTCATACCTGAGCTACTGTTGTCAGAGTTGATTTGCTGTCAATTGTGATGAGAAAAACCCGATCACTGAACTGTTCGCAGTAGCTCACTCTCTGTCGTAAGTAATCCTACTCCCGTTATACCAGTTGCTGTAGATATTACGCTATACTTGTCTGGCCTCAGATCCTTCTTCTTTTTCCACATCACTTCACTGACGCATCTAGATCATCTAGATTGAGCCTTAGCATTTCCTTTTTCAGATTTTCCAGCTTCCCTGCCAGCTTCAAATTCCTTACATTCCACGACTCGACGAGTAGAACGTTATCCATTTGTTCGTTTTTCAACCTTTTCTCATAGTCACCTCCCAGTTGGCAGCCTCCTCCCAGAGATTCGAATGGGGGCCTAGTTCGGAATATTTTGTCAATGGAGAGATCATCATGACTCTTTTTTCAGTTGTTGTTGTTGTTGTGGTCTTCAGTCTGGTTTGATACAGCTCTCCATGCTACTCTATCCTGTGCAAGCTTCTTCACCTCCGAGTAACTACTGCAGCCTACATCTTTGTGAATCTGCTTAGTGTATTCATCTCTTGGTCTTCCTCTACAATTTTTACTCTTCAGCTGCCCTCCAACACTAAACTGGCGATCCCTTGATGCCTCACAACATGTCCTACCAACCGATTCATTCTTCCAGTCAAGTTGTGCCACAAATTCCTCTTCTCCCCAATTCTATTCAGTACCTCCTCATTACCTACGTGATCTGCCCATCTAATCTTCTTATGTAGCACCACATTTCGAAAGCTTCTATTCTCTTCTTGTCTAAACTATTTATCGTCCGTGTTTCACTTCCATACAGGGCTACATTACACAGAAATGCTTTCAGAATAGACTTCCTGACTTAAATCTATACTCGATGTTAACAAATTTCTCTTCTTCAGAAACGCTTTCCTTGCCAGTGCTAGTCTACATTTTACATCGTCTCTACTTCGACCATCGTCAGTTATTTTGCTCCCCAAATGGCAAACCTCATCTCCTACTTTAAGTACCTCATTTTCTAATCTAATTCCCTCAGCATCTCCTGATTTAATTCGGCTACATACCATTATCCTCGTTTTGCTTTTGTTGATGTTCATTTTATATCCTCCTTTCAAGACACTGTGCCTTCCGTTCAACTGCTCCTCCAAGACCTTTGCTGTCTCTGACAGAATGACATGGTCATCGGCAAACCTCAAAGTTTTTATTTCTTCTCCATGGATTTTAATTCTACTCCAAATTTTCCTCTTGTTTCCTTTCCTGCTTGCTCAATATACAGATTGAATAACATCCGGGATAGGCTACAACCCTGTCTCACTCCCTCCCAACCACTGCTTCCCTTTCATGCCATCTGATTTCTGCACAAATTGTAAATAGCCTTTCGCTCCCTGTGTTTTACCCCTGCCACCTTCAGAATTTGAAAGAGAGTATTCCAGTCAACATTGTCAAAAGCTTTCTCTAAGTCTACACTTTTTCAGTTACAGGCCACATATTCTGTCGATACATACACATGTCCTTAATGGTTTACATTGACTTTTAATCCTCATGCCGTTAATCACTGCGGATTGTTCCGTCTTTTAGGTTCAGTTTCCCACTCCAAGACAAGCGAGTGCGCAGAACCCGGACCTTTTTATTGAGGGCGGAAGCATTTGCGGGGTTCTAAGCCGAAACCGAGGATGTTTTGATTAAAAGACAAGGCGCTACCCACAGAGCCTGGGTCTTAAGTTGCATTACATCGAAATAAACATAAAAAAGAAGAATGGGAAAAGGAAAAGGCAGGCACCTGGCATCAATTCCGTAACAAGGTAATCAAGGCAGCCAAAGAGTCATTACCATTCAAGAAGAATACGAAACACGCATGGTGGGACTCCTCATGTGAAGAAGCACTGGAAGAACGAAAGAGTAGTTTCCAGAAATATAACTCTAAGAAGTCACTGGAGACTCAACAACATTATCTTCAGACCAGAAAGGAAGCCTCAAAAATTATCAGACAAACAAAGAGGAGGCACATGAAGGACCAGTTGGACTCGATAAAAAAAGACTTCCGAGATCACAATACCCGAGACTTTTACAGGACGTTCGCAGGGAGTATTCGAGGATACACCCGTCAGAACTTACGATTCCGAAAACCAAACGGCAAACTCGCGATGACCAACCGAGATGATTGTAGAGAATTTGCTCGATATTTCTCAGAGCTACTCAATTGCCAGGAGCCCACATCAAGATGGCTCAAAGAGACTTCCGCACAAGTAAACCCAGAATCTCCACCACCTATCAAAGAAGAAATTCATAGTCGATTCTATAGACTCAAGGATAAAAGGGCATCTTGAGAAGATGGTACAGTTGCAGAACTACTGCTGAAGAACATAAGCCAAAATACACTTGAGGAGCTCACACGAGTCAACATAGACATCAGGAAAACGGAAAAGGTCCCTTTAGAATAGAAATATGTACTCATCCATCCGTTACGCAGGAAAGGTGACAGAACAGATGTCAATAACAACAGAGCGATTTCTCTCCTTGAAGTCGCCTACAAAATTCTATCCGCGTGACTTCTTCAAAGAACACAAGAACAGCTTGAAAACAAATGCGGTGACTATCAAGCCGGTTTCCGACCGAGGCGTTCTCGTGTTGAACAAATTTTCAATTTGAAGATGCTATTGGAATACAGAGCAACCCAAAGCTCTCCGATCATCTGTATGTTCGTCGACTTGAAGAAGGCATATGATTCGGTAGATCGACAGTTCTTCTTTAGTATCTTAGAAGAACAAGGACTTGATCGAAAGACGTTAAGACTCATCAAGGAAACACACACGGGCACGATGTCAAAAGTGAAATTCATGGGCGAATTGTCAGAGCCCTTTGGGATAGAGCCCGGTGTGCGACAAGGTGCTCTTCAACCTTGTTCTGGATTAAGCCGTCCGAGAATGGGAGAAAGAATTGAAAACCCAGGACCACTGGAAACCGATTCAATTCTGACGAAAGAATGACGACATCAGTGTCAGTTATTTAGCTTTCGCAGACGACCTAGCGATACTAGCGGCCTGCGAAAATACAACGATAAAACAGACTGAAGTCGTCAAGGAATGCGCTGAGAAAACTGGAATACAAATTTCCTTCGAGAAGACCAAGTTCATTTGCACTAAATTCGACATTCAGGAACTGAACATAAAATACGGGCAGATCAAATGAGCTACACACTTCAAATATCTCGGTGAGGTCATAGAACCAACGGGGTTATGAAAGGAAGCACATAAGGATTGGTTAAAAAAGGTCAAACGAGCATATGGGAGAACGCGTGAAATTTACAACAATAAATGCATGTCCATTCTTACAATGATCAAACATTATAATAAAGTGATTAAACATGAAGTGCTATACGCGAGCGACACCTTGGTACATAATAGAAAAGGCGATCTGCAGCACATCTTGAAGGAGGAGAAAAAGATCATGAGGAAAATGCTGGGACCAGATAAAACAGAAGAGGGGTGTAGAAGAACTGTCCACCCTTGCCGCAGATGTCAGGAATTGAAGGCTGAAATTCTATGGACACATTCATAGACTCCCGTCTTCAAGACTAACTCACAAGATTTTGACATACACTGCAAAAGTGAAGAACATTCCATGGATAGAAGAAGTCAAATATGACTTGGAAAAGTCAGGGATAGGAACTTCGGATATATTAAACAGGAAAATTTACTGCCAGAAGATAAATAGGTGGGTAGTAAAGCCAGAGAATGAAGTCCCTAAAAGATCAGGGACCAAGTGGTCAGAAGACAGGAAGAAAGCACATAGCGAAAGAAAGAATGCTATATGGGTTATTAGAAAGGCGAATCATAAATGTAATGCGTGATCCGACAGGATCCATGCGCACATAGTAATAATAATATTATATATTGTATGTGGTATTTGATGCAAATTTAAATTATGAAAGAATTTTCTGCAGATGGGAGTGCGACAGAGTCCTGTGTCTGGCAGCGCAAGTACGCGATTAAATACATTTGATGAAAATTCGGTGATAAAATTCGCCTAGTGACTTACCATGCCATCTTTCTCTATCCAAAGCTTATTTCTAAACTCATCATCATTATCAGGATATCAGCTTGCAAGGGATATACTTTCATTGAGACGCCACTGCGGCGTAAACGAACGTCTGTGGGACAACATCAAGGAAAATTTTTAAATGATACCCCTATAAATCCTGCCGATTTATTCCATATAGCATCACAATATAGTTCCTTCCTCAGACTATTCTGAGTCATATTCCGGAGGAGTATGGTTAAAACCCTTTCGCAACCATCGAGATTTTTTTTTCTTTCATCAGACTTCTGACTGGTGTGAGAATAGCACTTGCTCTAAGGCTGCTGATATGACAGAAAAACTGGAACAATGATCTCAAGGTTCCTTAACAGCCAGGTCTTGCACTTTGTATTAGAGGGTAAAATCGTTGGTATTACAGAAATGACAACAGACTTGTGTAGCATATGTACTGTCCAACATACGTACTTATTTTCAGTCATTGCCAGCTGTTAGTCAATGGGAGAGGACCTTGCCAGTCCACACACCGAGATGAATCTGCAGGTTCCTCTCTGTCCTCAATAGCTGAGGTGAGGCCACTGCTTGTGCTAAGATAGTATGATGCTAACTTGGTGCTTTTCGACTGGACAGTCACTTACTAGGTGACTGTCACCCTGCTGCAGACCACCTTCCTGACAGACCGTGCTATTCAAACCTGGGCCACGTATATGCCAGTCTTCACCACACTGAGTGGGCAAATGCTGTCGCCGCTCATAGCTGATTGGGGTCGTGCACCATCACCATGAAACACGATAGAGGCTGCAGTTTGACCCCGCCAATCCCAGTTTGCTTTCTACAGAGCTTCAGAGCAGGCGTGCATGTGTGGCTACTTCCTGCTGTCTACCACCGTCAGCAGCCAACGTCCCACAGCAGCACTTGTGATACTGTACTGACTGCAGCAGGTCGCCGGCAGCCACCATCGCCTGAGGGAACATGCAGTGCGTTCTCCTTGTGGTGTGTCACTGCTGACTGCGGCACGCTTGAACGATTGCGGCTACCTACGTCACGAAGTCCATTTATCACCTCTCCATCTCCATCCCCACATCTGTACTTGTTATTGAATGGGGCACTAATTCTACCAGCATTGTTTCTGTAGTGACCAGGTGGAATTAATTTCGACTGACCACAACTGTGGGTTCTTTAATTGCTCTTGGAGGAGTCACATAATACACTCCTGGAAATGGAAAAAAGAACACATTGACACCGGTGTGTCAGACCCACCATACTTGCTCCGGACACTGCGAGAGGGCTGTACAAGCAATGATCACACGCACGGCACAGCGGACACACCAGGAACCGCAGTGTTGGCCGTCGAATGGCGCTAGCTGCGCAGCATTTGTGCACCGCCGCCGTCAGTGTCAGCCAGTTTGCCGTGGCATACGGAGCTCCATCGCAGTCTTTAACACTGGTAGCATGCCGCGACAGCGTGGACGTGAACCGTATGTGCAGTTGACGGACTTTGAGCGAGGGCGTATAGTCGGCATGCGGGAGGCCGGGTGGACGTACCGCCGAATTGCTCAACACGTGGGGCGTGAGGTCTCCACAGTACATCGATGTTGTCGCTAGTGGTCGGCGGAAGGTGCACGTGCCTGTCGACCTGGGACCGGACCGCAGCGACGCACGGATGCACGCCAAGACCGTAGGATCCTACGCAGTGCCGTAGGGGACCGCACCGCCACTTCCCAGCAAATTAGGGACACTGTTGCTCCTGGGGTATCGGCGAGGACCATTCGCAACCGTCTCCATGAAGCTGGGCTACGGTCCCGCACACCGTTAGGCCGTCTTCCGCTCACGCCCCAACATCGTGCAGCCCGCCTCCAATGGTGTCGCGACAGACGTGAATGGAGGGACGAATGGAGACGTGTCGTCTTCAGCGATGAGAGTCGCTTCTGCCTTGGTGCCAATGATGGTCGTATGCGTGTTTGGCGCCGTGCAGGTGAGCGCCACAATCAGGACTGCATACGACCGAGGCACACAGGGCCAATACCCGGCATCATGGTGTGGGGAGCGATCTCCTACACTGGCCGTACACCACTGGTGATCGTCGAGGGGACACTGAATAGTGCACGGTACATCCAAACCGTCATCGAACCCATCGTTCTACCATTCCTAGACCGGCAAGGGAACTTGCTGTTCCAATAGGATAAGGCACGTCCGCATGTATCCCGTGCCACCCAACGTGCTCTAGAAGGTGTAAGTCAACTACCCTGGCCAGCAAGATCTCCGGATCTGTCCCCCATTGAGCATGTTTGGGACTGGATGAAGCGTCGTCTCACGCGGTCTGCACGTCCAGCACGAACGCTAGTCCAACTGAGGCGCCAGGTGGAAATGGCATGGCAAGCCGTTCCACAGGACTACATCCAGCATCTCCACGATCGTCTCCATGGGAGAATAGCAGCCTGCATTGCTGCGAAAGGTGGATATACACTGTACTAGTGCCGACATTGTGTATGCTCTGTTGCCTGTGTCTATGTGCCTGTGGTTCTGTCAGTGTGATCATGTGATGTATCTGACCCCAGGAATGTGTCAATAAAGTTTCCCCTTCCTGGGACATTGAATTCACGGTGTTCTTATTTCAATTTCCAGGAGTGTACTATAACACGTGAAATATTCGTTCACTTTATTACCTACTTGAATAAAATATTTATATAATTTTGACACGCTTCTTTATCTATCTACTCTATCTACATAATTCCTCTACAATTCACAATTACGTAACTGGAAGACGGTTCATCGAACCTCCTTCTCTACTGTTCCATTCTGAACAGCGCATAAGAAAACGAATACTTAAACCTTTTTGTGTGAACCCTGAATTCTCTTATTTTATGGTTCAAATGGCTCTGAGCACTATGGGACTCAACTGCTGAGGTCATTAGTCCCCTAGAACTTAGAACTAATTAAACCTAACTAACCTAAGGACATCACAAACATCCATGCCCGAGGCAGGATTCGAACCTGCGACCGTAGCGGTCTTGCGGTTCCAGACTGCAGCGCCTTTAACCGCACGGCCACTTCGGCCGGCTCTCTTATTTTATGACGATGATCTTTTCTCTCTATGTACATGGGCCCTCAAAGAATATTTTCACACTCTGAAGAGAAAGTTGATGTTTGAAGTTTCGTGAGAAGGTCTTGCTGCAGCGAAAAACGCCATACCTTAATGACTGCCAGCCCAATTCGTGTATCATATTCATGGCAATCTCTACCTTATTTCGCTGTGGTACAAAACAAGATACCTTGTTTGCACTTTTTCTGTGTCCTCCGTCAATCCTACCTGATGTAAGTGCCACATCTCACAGGAACATTCCAGATGAGGGCGGGCAAGCAGTCTCTTCAGTAGACCTGTTACATTTTCTAACAAGGGAACCTCCCCATCGCACCCCCCTCAGATTTAGTTATAAGTTGGCACAGTGGATAGGCCTTGAAAACCTGAACACAGATCAATCGAGGAAACAGGAAGAAGTTGTGTGGAACTATGAAAAAATAAGCAAAGTATACAAACTGAGTAGTCCATGCTCAACATAGGTAATATCAAGGACGGCGGAAGCTCAGGAGCGCCGTGGTCCCGTGGTTAGCGTGAGCAACTGCGGCTCAAGACGTCCTTGGTTCAAGTCTTCCCTCGAGTGAAAAGTTTATTTTCGCGAAGTTATGATCTGCCCGTTCGTTCATTGACGTCTCTGTTCACTGTAATAAGTTTAGTGCGATTAGTAGACGAAAGGACGTGTCTCTCCAACGGGAACCGAAAGCATTTGATCGCAAGGTCATAGGTCAATCGATTCCTCCACAGGAAAACAAATCTGATATATTCTATACAACACTGGTGACGGAATGTGCGTCACATGACAGGAATATGTTGTCGACCCACCTAAATTGTACACTTGGCGAATGGGTAAAAAGATTCTTCCACCTTGCCCGATTTAGGTTTTCTTGTGGATGTCATAATCACTCCCAAAAAAGTGATGAAAACATGAGGGTTTGTCACATAAACTGCAACAAATGAATGCAACAGTTTCACAGTCGCACAGTTTTCCCTGTGCTCTGTCAAAACATATGTTTTTAACGTTTTCAAATTTTTCCGTGTGTAGACCGTCAAATCCTGCATATGTCCAAGCAAATCTGAACATGTCATGGAATCTTGGAGAGCGAAGTTGATTATGTGTGAGTGCCTGAACTTTGATAATTGTCTGAAAATAAAAAATTAAAATTTTTACACGAGGGAAGACTTGAACCACGGATTTCTCGTTCCGCAGCTGCTTACGCTAACCACGGGACCATGGCGCTTCTAATCTCAAACAGCCTGGATATTGCTTATGTTGCACATGGACTACTCAGTTTGTATATTTTGCTTATTTTTTTCATAGTTCCATACATCTTCTTCCCGTTTTCTCGATTGATCTGTGTTCAGTTTTTCAAGGCCTATCCACTGTGCCAACTTACAACTAAATCTGAGGGGGGTGCGATGGGGAGGTTTCCTTGTAAGTGTTCTGCCACAGGATTACTGGACAAATAACAACTGTCAATGATTAGCGAAGCCTCGCTTGATGCACATTGACAAACTCTTCTTTCGCAGTACAAAAAGCAGAATTTACGACATTTCATCCGAAAAATTGTATCCTAATCGACGATACTGAATGCTGCAGCTGAGGTCTCGAAAAGGGCCAGAGACATTGCTAGCTACATGTTACATCGACCTGAGTGTGAGGGCGCTGCTACGCTGAGAGGGGTGACGTGGTCTTCAGCAGCGCCTCCCATAAGTTGTTGCAGATTACAGCGAGTCCTCGCTAATTTCTGTGGTATCGATTCGCATTGCCAACTTTGATGTGAGAACGCTGTACGATACGTTTCCAAGATGGTCTGCTGTCCATCACCTTTCAGCATTCCTCTGCACTCAAGCCCTGGTTGATGAACTGTCATGTATACTGGCCTATAACAGCCAGTCTCACCTGCCCCCCGTATGGGTCACACACTTCAGCCTGGTTACACTATTCAGTAAAATAGTAATCACACATGGTTCCATTCATTCAGTGTTTGTGCCAAGTTTCGCAGATTCTGATTTCTGACCTAATAAATAAATAACCATGTCAAATGAGCAAGTCGCATGACAGCCTGGTACCAGATCTGCACCATACCATTGCTCCAAAGCGACCAGTATTTTGTTATAACAGGATAACAATTTTTTTGATACCGAGTTCAATTGTCTTGATTGAATCAATTAATTGGAGATGAATTTTAGAAATCTTGTTTATACGCGTTCCTGTCTCAGTTGTGTCCAATTTCTTAACAGTGACAAGTTTCGAAAGTCAAGTCTTTTTTAATAAACTTCTCGACAGTGTCAGTACGACTCTCAACCAGGGCACTGTAGTGAGGTTAGGAGGCTAGTGAATAACGGCCCATCGACAA
This sequence comes from Schistocerca cancellata, assembly GCF_023864275.1. NCBI lineage: Eukaryota > Metazoa > Arthropoda > Insecta > Orthoptera > Acrididae > Schistocerca > Schistocerca cancellata. The sequence goes on along the minus strand of NC_064630.1, from coordinate 595,576,458 downwards.
CGATGTCATTAGAGATGGGACAGGGCCATAACGAGGCCATAGTGAGACAGGCAACTTAAAAAAAAAGCTGGTAGAGGCATGTGAGTACTCTTGCTGAAAGAGTTGCTACCTTCTGTGAGAAGAAGCATTTCCATCGGCCGACCACCGTAAACGCATGCCGTTATCACAGCGTAATTTCATCCAAGTAGCACATAAAGGAATGACTACTGCTGACGTCACTTGGGTTAAAGGATGTCAAATTAACTACCTTTCACCTGTCAATTTTCAACCTTATTTTATTTAGCAACCAGTTTCAACGTAACACTATGCTATCTTCAGGCTCATGACCATAACCGAGATATATTCTTGCTACGCGTCGGTCAGGGGCCTGAAGATGCCGTAGTAAAAGGCTGAAATTGACGGCTGAAATTACCTTAATTTGATATCCTCTATCGAACAGCGGCGTCCCGAAACTATCTCTAAAAGATGTGCATACACACTTGCGTTATATGTCAACACTGCGCTTAGTTCACACAGCTGCAGCCTACACGGCTAGGTAATATTTAACTGTAGAACTCTTGCTGCTACTTCGCTAAAGTGTTGTAGGATCTCAAAGGCTGGCCATCTGATCTTGAAGCAAGTAGTGTGCTGTTTAACAGAACGGTACCAGGTTTTTGCCGATTACTGCGAACTAAGGACTGGAGTGAAACTGTTGAAGTTAGACTGCTTCAAAATGTTTGTAGAATCGGAAGTGAAATGGGATACAATTCTCACACATAATATACCATGTAATCTCACTTTCCTTTGAGGAAAAAATTATATGAGAGCTCTATTCTTATTTTGAGAAATATGCAGCAGAATTGCGTGACAAATATGGAAGAACTATCCATACTGCAGCACTAGTAAACGAAATAGCTGCTTTAAAAAAAATGGTTCAAATGCCTCTGAGCACTATGGGACTCAACTTCTGACGTCATCAGTCCCCTAGAACTACTTAAACCTAACTAACCTAAGGCCATCACACAAATCCATGCCCGAGGCAGGATTCGAACCTGCGACCGTGGCGGTCGCGCGGTTCCAGACTGTAGCGCCTAGAGCCGCTCGGCCACCCCGGCCGGCTAGCTGCTTTCAAATTCCAGTACAAAGAGCTGATGAAGAGCAATAACATAGATTCCCATTTGGAAATCTTGAATTTTTTTCCGAGTTACATCGTACGAGTTGTTCATCCGATAGCGAAATATCTTTGAGGATATTTATGACAATTTCAAAAACAGTTTTGGCAAATTAAGGATGGTAAACGTTATTCAATGTGGAGTATCTTCTCAACACTTAATTACAGCCATTTCTCTTTTATTATCTGTAAATGGTTCCTACCCTGTTAATAATTTAATAGGCGCAAATAAAATGTTCTTTCAACATTTGCAAGCCTGTCGTCCTCAGTTGCGTATGATATTACGACGTGTTAATAATTTTTAGTTTTGGACCGTCTAATTACAATTAACTCAATTCTTGTCCTGTATGTGTTACCTTTATTCGTTGCAAGGCGTCTTCAGTGGCAGATTTCAAGGATGTTATTCTGTTCTTTTGCGCATAACTGTCATATGAAATTTTGTTTTCAGATTGAAAACATAACATCGAAAGAAGTCTGAGCCGCGCGGGATAGGCGAGCGGTCTGAGGCGCTGCAGTCATGGACTGTACGGCTGGCCTCGGCAGAGGTTCGAGTCCTCCCTCGGGAATGGGTGTGTGTGTGTGTGTGTGTGTGTGTGTGTGTGTGTGTGTGTGTGTGTGTATGTCCCTAGGATAGTTTTGGTTAAGTAGTGTGTAAGCTTAGGGACTGATGACCTTAGCAGGTAAGTCCCATGAGATTGCACTCAGATTTGAACATTTTTGAACACAAAGAAGTCTGAAAAGTTAATTCCAAATGACAGTTATAATAAGAACAGCGCTAACAAAGGAACAAAAAAAACAAAACATGTAGAATTACATCCACAAAATGTGGCATTGAAGGTGCCTTGCAAAAAATTACAGAGAAACGCGTATGGCACCAAAAATTGTGTTTCAGTCAGATGTAATTAGACGGTCCAAAAGTAAAAATTATCAGCATATCGTAAAATCTGCTCTTTATTATACACCTTGATAAAATCACCGTACAGTAACTACCACAAAAAAATAACACATAGATTTTGTTTTACTTTCAATCCTTTTAGAAAGCTTACGCAATTTGCAATTTATTTGATACGATGACACATTTAATATGTAGTGTGCAGAATTTTCCTCGATATAGCTCATTTAAGCAATATTTTCCAGTAACAATTCATTTCTTTAAAACCTTTCGAAACCATTACAAAATGTGCGCATATTTTCGTAGAAAAAGATGCAGAAAGTTTTTTTTCTGGATGTGGGGCACAGCTTTGACAGGGTGCAGGTTCACTTCGATACAGCTTTGCTCTGAACCGAACAACGTGTGGCTGACTGTGAAAAGACGTCATAAACACGTCAAATGTTACTCTGCACCCCCTCCCTCTTGTTCAACGGTCTCTCGAAGCTTAGCCGTGTATCCTCGAAATCGGGTTCATTACGCCGCACCTTATACACGTTCGGCAGTACACCGTACAGTGGAAGAATAGAGGTGTAGATGGCCAGCGAGATAGAGCGCACGGCATTAACAAACCGCCATCGCACGCGCGCTCCCCGTCTGTGCCCGAACAACAAAGGGTCTCCCGACAACACCGCCCATTGTTCCATCTGGCTCCGCGAAAGAGCGCGCAGCTTCCGACGGTCGTTAAGGACGCTACTTAGTCTCCGTTCGGCTGTAGCAGCAGCGGCAACGGCAGCCGCGGCGACCAATTAACCTTTGCGGACATCACGTTTTAATTGCCCTGTCCTCGGTATTTAACAATGCCCACCTCCTTCTCCTTAAGCGTTCTGGCGGCTTCCAGAAGCGCCTCTCTTGCTTGAAATTCCCACAAGCGCCTGATCTCCCATTCTCATTCGAGAGGTATCCTCTGAATTACGCACAACATGTTGCCAATTAGAAGTGTCTTAATAAGGTCTATGTAGTTGCTTAGTACCGAAGAAAACGCATTGAGGTAATGGTGGTCAGAGCTAATCCAGGATGGATCAGCACTACCACCAAATAGCTTATTATGTTTGTAACCCATCTTTCATTCAGCTGAAATGTCTTCTGGTTACAGTGAGACCTGATAGACAAGGGAAGGTAGGATTCGGCTACGATTGCGGACGGGGCCGTAATCAGTTACTATTGGTTGCCTTTTACAGTTACACGCAATTTATTTTAAACTAGTAATTCTAGACTCAACAATAAATAAAATACCACACGTTATTAATGAATGAATAAACAGCTGTGCAAATAATAGTGTTTTCAGTGAGCTACAATGTAACAAATCACAATTAAATACAGATACAACAGATAATTTTTTAAAAACAGGCCACTTTGATCTGGACAGAAGGCCTCACACGCCAGGAATTTCTATCAATTAAGAATTGCTTAAAACTCGCTACAACTTACAAATTACAGGTATTGAAATATTAAAGGCAAGTTGCCACAAACACAGCATCAGATGCCAGGAGATGCAGTTAATAAGATATTAAAGGCTTACTGCGTAAATACAAATACCAAATTAGAATTTTAAGGCAGGTGACTAAAATCACGCTGAAGGCCTTACACGCCAAGAATGATAATAAATTAAGAATTGTTTAAGAGCTCGCTGCAGTTTACAACTTACAAGTATTGAAATATTAAAACTAAGTCACCACAAACACAGCAGAAGGTATCAGACGCCTGGAATGGCAGTAAATAAGGTTTTAAGGCTTACTGCTAAAATAAAAATACGAAATTAGAATTTTAAGGCAAATGGCCACAACCACGGCTGACGGTCTTACACGCCAGGAACGGCAATAATGTAAAATATTTAGAAACTTCCTGTAAAACAGCAAATACAATAGCAAAGGTTAATTAAAAAAACAGGGAACTGATCACCAAACGGTTGAAATAAGATGATGGTAACTTTGTAACACAAAGAGCCACAGATGGTGCTCCAGGAATCGACCTCTGAGAAGTTCCGGCAACAAACACTTTCGCGAGCGATGAGATTGTCAGCCAAGAATAACATTCACTTCACAAGGTGGTGACTCAGACTAGTGGCAGTATAACGAACGACTGATGATAATCTTCCCGAAGCTACCTGACGTCCGATAAAGCAAATGCAACGATGGAACAATACGCTAAACCCGGAACCGGTGGTCTGCACTACGTCCCCAGAATACAGTGTTTAGAGCGTCTGGAACGAGAACGGAACCACTACCACCAGAGTAGAAAGCACTCAGCTCACTCCTCTTCGTCTCGGCGACACTGCGAGCAGCAACACGAACCCAAATCACTGGAGAATCGCGAGATATCACAATGGTGAAGGTTTCTCTACTTGGCTTGAAATGCACTCATATTAAGGCTTGCTGGATTCGGTTTACGACGAGGTCGTGCACCCTCGTGACCACAGCCATTCCATCTTGCAGCCATGCGTGCCGCCCGCGGTCCCGGTGTGTTTTGTCACTGCGCGGACCAGGCTAGTCCTCAGTCCCCAACGGAACTCTCACACTCTCACGACCCGGCAAAACAACGACGTCGCACCAAAGATAGGGCAACAGGTACTACATATCGATAACCGCCGATGCTGCCACTAGCGGACAGGCAACGCTTGCGAAAATGAGTGGTGCCAGTCAACACGTGAAGAAGATAAACAACCTCAATCACGCCAACTAAACGATACCGTCTGGCCTCCAACAGAGGGCGGAAACTTACAAACAGCACCAATGGGAGCCACAGCACGGCTCATACAGGACCATTAGAAATGCCATTACTAACAGCGTGTATCACAGTTTCATATAAAAAATGCAGTTTAACTGTGAAAGACGATAAGTGTTAAGGGGTTACACCCATTTTTAATACTGTCATGTTTAATGAGATGGAATGACAATAGAACTGTGCTCTACCAAAGCTACCATTGACATAGTAAATGGTAGAATTACTGGAAGTATTGGCAGCATTTGTAGGGAAAGAAAGGTAAATGAATGTGTGAGAAACGAAATGGAGATATTGATTTCTCTTGGTTTTTTGTTTGTTTGCTGTGCACATCATTACAGCTGTACATTTCCCAGTGTCAGTAATTTTTCCCTGTCATTGCTGATAAATGCGAATGTTGTTTATTGATAACCAAACCACATTTTACATAAATTCGAAAACTATTGAAGCGATGTTTGATATATTTTTGTTTTTTTAATTAGCCTCTATGTTGAGGAAAAAGCGTGTTCCAGCACTATGTGATAAATTTCGATTGTTTTCTTTATTTTTACTACATTTCCCATATTTTTCTAATTACAAATCAACTATTTTGGAAAAAAAACTCAAATGAAAGATTGGTAATTTCATTTTCGGTATAAATACTGTTAATTCTTAAGTAACAGACTGGAGGATAACTACGTAGATCAAAAATGTTCCACAGATTACCCAGCCCTTTATATATTCTCACTCAGTTTTCAGTCAGTTAAAATAGAGTTCTGGACAAGGAAACACTTCTGTAAAAAATAAACAGGCATTCAATGTTTTTCCTACATAAAAAAATAACCTGTTAAAATTTATTATTTTGTCAAAGTAAATTTATTTTATGAACTAATTAATTTTTTAATTGTTTGAATGTTCATTCTTTAATTTTATGATGAACATGTGGTAAAGCATTTATTTAAAATTTCTAATGTAAGCCTTTTATCATCACTAGAACTTAAAACAATTTTATTGCATTCAATAGTATATAATTTGTGTTTAAAAGATCTAATCAAATTCAATTTTATGCATTGTTTTATTTTGTCATTTAAACCAATTTAATAATCGCTAAGAGTAATTTCACTTCACACAACAATTTTTTTAACTCCCTTAGATTTTTTATACTGTCTTTCCCCTACTCTATAGGTCTACATTTCTGATCTTAGAGCAACATGTTCTCAGATAATTTTTTCATGATTTTCATCTTTAATTTTTGTTTACTTGTTGTACTCCATAAATGTTATCTTTTGAATCAAATTCCATTATCATCGATTTCATATAATCATAAAAATCTTCAGTTCTTGTATCATAAATAAATGAACTGGTATCTGCATAACACAATTCGATATTTTTTTCTGTATTTTGGTTTCAAAAGATTATAATGAAAATTGTACATTTTTATTGTAGAAATATCTAAAACACTCATTTCAGCATTAATAGGTTCATCGAATTTAATGTTTTTTTATATGTATTGCTACTAAATTTTCTGAAAATACCGTTTGAATTCATAATTTGTCTTTGGATTATATATTTTACATTTATATAGACTTGTCATTATTTTAATATTTTGCCTGTTTCTAATATTTCATATCATTTTCCTGAAAACAGAGTTATTTGCCAATTTACAAAAGTCTTTCTCAAAATCATTTTTTTTTCCATTTCTGTGTTAACATCATCATTCTATGTTAACCAATCACATATGTCAAATCTTAAAATTCTATTGTCTTTTGTTAGTTTTAATCTGTGATTTAGATACTCTTTAAGGTTTCTATAGTGTAAAGCATATTTTTCTTTGTTATTTAATGTTGTTTAAGATTTATTTTCTCCTTCTGACACTAAAGGTAAATCCTTGTATAATTATTTTGGATCTTGAAAGGTCTCTGTTGGATTCCTTTCATGTTTAATTTCTTAAATCTGTTGCCATTTATGGAATAAATTCCTCTTCTAAATGTACTGTGGCGTTTCTGACTATCTGGGAGGAGACTGAGCAGTGGAACGTGTTACTTTTACACATAAACAAGAACGATCTGTCACACTACTACACTTTAAAGCACAGTTTATATGTAATTCTTATATGTAATTCATGTCACACAGTCTCATACGGAACCTACATCCGCTTTCTTTTATATACTGTATATGATAAGATACTGTCATCCCCCTTCCCTTTTGTGTGAGAGGATGAATGAGCATATGTATTTCTAGTTGCATGCTTGAGGGTAGCAGACAAGGCTGTCTGCTAGAGAACAGTAGGACCAACGTCGGAACAGGTAGCTACGCTTCCTAAAAGCAAAGAGGTTTCTATCCTTAGTATGGTCCTGTCCGTCCGTTGTCATGTTGGTATAGGAAGCTGCCCCTCTGGCCACATCCGTTGGTCTTTGTGAGCCACCCCTCAGGAAGCACGCTCGGAAGTTGGGCAGTTGCTGTGTGGCCGTGGCGAGCGTCTGAAGTGGTAAGATCTCCGGCTAAGTGCGTGTCTGTTAAGTCCGTAGGACAATGGATTTCTTAAGTTCAGCCTAACTGAAAATTTAATCACTTTTATTTCGGGTTTAGGTCTAAAATATCCGATGTTACCTTAAATTGCAGTGCAGTGTAATTATCGTGTGAAGTTCAGGTTATTTTTCGGTAGTTGCTTTGTTACTACTTTGTGAGTAAAGTGGAACCACGTGTTGATCAGTAACTCTATCTAAGTTCATCAATCTTAAATCCGAATGTGCGTGAGATTATAACGTCTCGTTTTGAGAATATTTTTTTTAATATAGCAACTTTTCTTTATGCTTTTCTTTATGTTCAACCCACGTGGGGTGTACTTTGCGAGACCAGTACCACGTGCTTATACAACTGCTTGACCCATCAGGTTAATAGTAAGACGTTAGTAACCAGTTCAAGGTTTTTCTTTGTCAATTGCTTTTCGATTTAATGTATTTTAATTATCAAAATTATTGTGGAGTTGTACGCTTTGTGTAAACCAAGTTGACCACGTGGAGCATGTGGTGTAATCATCAAAGTAGCCCTCAGCTATTCTTTTTGCGAAGACTTCACAAAGAGTTAGTATGAATTTAGTATACCAGTGTGTGGTAATTACATGACGGACAGGATTGTGGTATGAACGTAATTTCTTTGGGTAAAAACTGAATCTGTTGGTTGTGGTTAATTTCTTCTTGCTTATGTTTCAATGTTCTTCGTGTGTTATTTTATGAATGGAGTGTTGTATGCAGTTTTCCAAATCTTGGCTCCATATTTTATGTGTTCCGTAAGATTACAATCTCACATTCTTTTCAATCGTAAATAAGGCACCAGCTCAGTTATAACTCACGTATAATATGCTGAAATTTCAATGAACAATCTTAAAATAAATTTCCAAATATAAACTGATTTCTTTCTTTTTATTTAAATTCTCCTTTTTATATATATATATATATATTACCGGTTTCGTACGACTATTAAAAGATTATCATTAATGTTAGTCTGCTGATGAAACAGTTGCCCAGTAATCCACGTTTAACGTCCCCAGACAGATCACGGCTTTTAACCCACTTTCATTGTCAATTAGCTCCGATTTCAGCATACCAAATTAAAGTAACAACATTATACATGGCGACCCTGCCAGGCTTTTAAACAGCTTTTATTGTCTATTAGCACCGATCTCAGCATACCAAATTAAAGTAACAATATTACACATGGCGACCCTGTTCTGTGATTCCGCTAGACTCTGGAATCTCTGAAATGTTAGATTGCGAGCGTGTTATAATCTTAATTTTTTTCCTACAGCGCTCAAACAACTTCTGTGTTGTTTCCGAGCAGACTTTCAAAAGATTCACGGCGTTGTTGATCGGCGTTGCGTTGTTTGTCTTGTTTTGTTTTTTATATTTGTGTGTTTTATATGTCTGTGTGCTTTTTTTTTCTCGCTTGTAAATTCCACTGTTTCGATCAAAGATAAAAATTTGTTTTGCGTGTGAAAAAGTGTGTACTAGGTTGGGTATCTTTCGTGTGACTGTCGTAATTTTTGTGGGACACATTTATTTTGATTAGTGTGTCGCATACCGGTTATAAATTGCACTAATGCAGACACGTAACCAAACTAAAAGTAAGCGGTCCGACAACCTAAGCAACATGGACCAAGGGGATAATTTAATTTCGAATGTTAACGCGTCGGGCGGTTCCGAAAATGCAATGGGGAATAGTTCAGACGAAATGCAAGACAGGACGAACGGGCTCACATCAGAGCCACAAATTAATTTGCCTCCAACTAACCAAATTGATTTGGCAGAACTCATGAAAGCCTTATTGCAACAAGACAAAGAAAACACAGAAAAATCGATCCGCGAGCTAGGGGAACAAATGATGCAGAAATCAGAAAAATTGTTCCGAGAACAAACAGAATCATTTGAAAAATCGATCCGCGAGCTAGGGGAACAAATGACGCAGAGCTTTGAAAAATCGATCCGCGAGCTAGGGGAACAAATGACCCAGAAATCTGAAAAATCGATCCGAGAGCTAGGCGATCAAATGACGCAGAAATCTGAAAAATCGTTCCGAGAACAAAAAGAATCATCCGAAAAATCGATCCGAGAGCTAGGCGAACAAATGACGCAGAAATCTGAAAAACAGAAATCTGAAAAATCGATCCGCGAGCTAGGCGAGCAAATAGACGAAAAACTAATACAGCAGACAAATAAGGTTGGCGGGTCGATGCAGAGAGTGTCCGATGCTGTCGCACAAAGAATGAGCGGTCTGGCAAGTGAAGTGAAGGGTGATATTATGAAGGAGTTGGGCCGTGCATTTGAACAAATCGATGACAGTCTGCAAGCCTTGGAACGGACCAGGCGTAGTGGCGATGCCGAGTCTGAAGAAAGCGAAGAACGGGTACTTAGGAATTTCCAAGAGCTGAGGGAAGAATGCCAAAGGGAACACCAGCAGGTACTTTCGAGGGTCCAAGAAGCGGAAACGCACTGTCCCACGTCCGTTAGCAACACAATAGCGGACAACAGTCTAGCGATTCATGCGCTGGAACAGCAAGTAGAACGATTGAAGCAGACTGGGGCGGAGGACAAGAGACAAATACATGCTAAGATGAAACTCAGGGGAATATCCGATCTGTGGGTATTATGGGACTGGCAAACCCAGGTCCCCAGCTGTTAGTAGCCGTGTTTCCGATTTTCTGTTTTCAGTGCTACTATCTATCTATTACTATTCTATATCTGTCAGTGTAAATGAGGATCTCTTACTATAGTATGCGTGCTGTATGAATATTTTAAGATAGGAGAACTCTGATAAAGGAATGAGTAAGTTTGGAATCTTGAAAACAGGATGCGATAATACGATTGTTGAACCATTGGCTTCCAATAAGCGATGATATGTTAATATTGATGATATATGTCTTTTTTTTTGTTCTTTATAGCTGAGTACGTAAAGTGCTGTCGGTGGATTTCGTAAGTATATTGATTCCCTTCAAGGTGAAAGAAGAATTGTGGTTTGTGTAATTTACGTGGCTCTGAAACATTATTGTGGTAGTCAAATACGAGCAGTTTTTCAGCAAATGGAGAATGGAACGGAAATATGGATCCTTTTTGTAGTCTTGATTGATGTTGAGCCAAAGCCTAAAAAATTATTCTGCGTTAATACTTGTCCTAGAAAAGCGACGTTTATGTGTTTTGCTGATGCTGTGAGCATTACAGCTTACTGTTTTCGCTGGTGCGGGATGCACTGCAGCCTATATGATTTGTACTGAGGAAATTTCCCTCTTGAAGGTAGAGGATCATTAAATAATTTTGATTATGGGAACGAAGGAAAGCTTGGTTTAAGGTAATAAGGATAAAGCAAAACATTTGTCATTTAAACTACAGGAGGATTCGGATCTTTTGTGTCTGTTGTAAGTTCAATATGTTAAGATGATACTGTTTTACAGAATAGAGGTGACCACAATTTTGCCATACATGAGAAATGAATCCAGAATAACCACCACAGGCGAAATAACTGATTTAGAAGCGAAAGGTAACGTAAAGAAGGAACGAAATCGCAGCAAAATGGGTAAGAAAATGTAATATAACCTGTATAATGCAAATATTTTTAACCTTCTCAGAGTCATCTGCGTGATTATTTGTGATAACGTAATTTTAGGTGAAATTTTCTTACTGTTTTATGTGTGAATATATGAGTATGATAAATGTATAATTGCGAGTCTCTTTTCAGGTGTGCGAACTGGTATAAATGTTTTGGCGTGTAAATAACCATTGTTCTTTTTAATGTGTATGTTTAAGGAAAGTTCTCCATATTTATCATGTGACAAGACGTATGCCGCGAGCGTCAAGAAGAGGACGAATTAGAACAATGTTGTAGTGGTATATACACGGTGTTGAAATAGCATTGAAGTAGCTTATTGGCTTAACTAGTAGTGGATAGAAGTAGAATATTGAGTAATGCATGTTTATGGGTAGTTAGTTTGTAGAATAGACAACAGGTGTGCATGTATGTGTGTGTAAATAACATGTGAACCCTATGCTGTCCTGACCTATACTTGCACAAGGCATAATCCTATTCATTTTAGTGAATTAATAAATAGCATTTGATTTATTAAAACGTAAGTGAACCACATTAGTGATGTGGATTTAAATATTATATTGTCAGTTCATTTAAATTTTTATTTTTATACTGTCAAGTCATTTCACTTTTATTTTTTTTACATTGTCAAGTCATTTAAATTTTATTTTATATTGTCGATTCATCTAATTTTTTTATTTAAAAAAAAATATTAAGTCTCACTTTGTTCTTAAAAATTGTGAAAGACAATACTAAGTGGTATTATGTATGACATTGTGTAATCACATAAGGATGATGAAAAATTTCTGTGAATGCAGTTGACAACGTGAAAGCGAACCGGCAAAACTCTTAAGAGACAGCGTGAGCAGCCGGACTAGTTGCAAACTGGCGGGTTTCCCAGCAGGACATGCTGTCAGCCAGGCCACTTTGGGAGCGCGGCCGACAACAAAAGAAGGTACGCGGCAAACACTTTCCCTTGTACCTGGAGCTAATGGGCGGCCGCCCCGGGCGACCCTTCCTCGAGGCGATGACCTGAGATGGGCGAGCGGTCCACCGCGTGGAAATCCATCTGCTGGCAACGCACCACACGTACGCGACCGTGACGAGACGGCCGCGGTGAAACAACACAAGGGGCGTGGAGCCTTTTGACAGGTACTGCCCAGAGAAACTTGCAGACGTCAACGACGCCTATCGACATTTCCTGATGGATGCCTACTGTCAAGCGACAGTAAATCTTGGTTCGATGTTCTCTGGTCGCTAAGGGTGGCACAAAAGAAGAGCCATTAAGTGTCATCCTTGCCCGAGAATATCAACCTGGCGTGTCAAACGAGGATACCGCACGAATTTGACAATACAAACATGGAATCAAATCGAGAAACTTCATGAGAGGGCAGAGACGGCGGGATCGCACGCAACAGATGGACAAAAATCCCTACTGACAGCTGCGGCGACGAACCCCCCCCCCTTTCCCTTATATTGTGCCTCGGAACAGTGGAACTACTGAGTGTGTCAGTGAACAGTGATTATACGGTTCTTAGTCCAGTGGATATACGTGTGTTTCTGTCAGAGAAACTCGGACTCGTGTGTTTTGCAGGAGTTCGATTTATTGGTGTTTATTAGACTGACTCTTGTATTTTGCAGGTGTTCTATTTATCTTTTTTAGACTTTGACTCTTGTATTTTGCAGGTGTTTTATTTATAGGTGTTTTTTTTTGTTTTAGATGTTGACTATTGTACTGTTTTATTTATCAATGTTTGTTTTTGTGTGATGTATTAGATTTGTGATATTTTGTTTCGTAAATTCATTGCTGTGGCCTTGTTTCGTTTATCAGTCAGATAGCTTTTTATTCTCATTGAACTGTGATCGATTAGCCTTTGCATGGGGCATATTTACTGTGAGGAACCCCTTAAGGGTAATAATCACATAATTATTGTAGTTTCAGTATAATGACACAGTGCTCATTGTTTGCTAGCTAATTGAAATGTAGTAGAGTGATTAAATGAGTGCCACATAGTTATTTTAATTCTACAAATTATTAGTTTTATACGATATAGAATTTTTTTGCGATAACCACTTTGTAAAACATGTTTTTTCTCTTATCATTTTGTTGCTTTTGCAGATTGTGCATTGTTATGTTCTGCTTTTTAATACCGATGTTATTTGATGTTCTTTTTTTAATTGCTGTGGCACCTTTGCTATTTTCATAAATTTTGCTTGTTAATAAACAGTCATAAATTTTCCTGTGATCAGTTGGCTCTTGCAATGAGCAAATACTGGTGAACTCCATAAGGGTAACAACCAGAAATTGTTTTCATATTAATGACACAGGAACCATTGTTTTTACTTGCTGACCGAATTAGGTCTACACTACCTTTTAAATAGGTGTCACAGTTTGTGTTTTTTTTTCTGTTTGGAATTGGTAAATTCTAAAGATGTGTTGAAATTATTGTGTTTTAGCAAGTAGCTGGTGTCCTTTTGCCTTTTCTTTTACACTTTTGGTTTAAGTAGGGTGTGAGAAGCCTGCTTGGGAATGTCCTGGCATGGCCAGAAAATTCCCTGCAGTCTTTTCCCGGAGCGTTGGGGTTATGAAAGGTCTCTGTTGGATTCCTTTCATGTTTAATTTCTTAAATCTGTTGCCATTTATGGAATAAATTCCTCTTCTAAATGTACTGTGGCGTTTCTGACTATCTGGGAGGAGACTGAGCAGTGGAACGTGTTACTTTTACACATAAACAAGAACGATCTGTCACACTACTACACTTTAAAGCACAGTTTATATGTAATTCTTATATGTAATTCATGTCACACAGTCTCATATGGAACCTACATCCGCTTTCTTTTATATACTGTATATGATAAGATACTGTCATCCCCCTTCCCTTTTGTGTGAGAGGATGAATGAGCATATGTATTTCTAGTTGCATGCTTGAGGGTAGCAGACAAGGCTGTCTGCTAGAGAACAGTAGGACCAACGTCGGAACAGGTAGCTACGCTTCCTAAAAGCAAAGAGGTTTCTATCCTTAGTATGGTCCTGTCCGTCCGTTGTCATGTTGGTATAGGAAGCTGCCCCTCTGGCCACATCCGTTGGTCTTTGTGAGCCACCCCTCAGGAAGCACGCTCGGAAGTTGGGCAGTTGCTGTGTGGCCGTGGCGAGCGTCTGAAGTGGTAAGATCTCCGGCTAAGCGCGTGTCTGTTAAGTCCGTAGGACAATGGATTTCTTAAGTTCAGCCTAACTGAAAATTTAATCACTTTTATTTCGGGTTTAGGTCTAAAATATCCGATGTTATCTTAAATTGCAGCGCAGTGTAATTATCGTGTGAAGTTCAGGTTATTTTTCGGTAGTTGCTTTGTTACTACTTTGTGAGTAAAGTGGAACCACGTGTTGATCAGTAACTCTATCTAAGTTCATCAATCTTAAATCCGAATGTGCGTGAGATTATAACGTCTCGTCTTGAGAATATTTTTTTTTAATATAGCAACTTTTCTTTATGCTTTTCTTTATGTTCAACCCACGTGGGGTGTACTTTGCGAGACCAGTACCACGTGCTTATACAACTGCTTGACCCATCAGGTTAATAGTAAGACGTTAGTAACCAGTTCAAGGTTTTTCTTTGTCAATTGCTTTTCGATTTAATGTATTTTAATTATCAAAATTATTGTGGAGTTGTACGCTTTGTGTAAACCAAGTTGACCACGTGGAGCATGTGGTGTAATCATCAAAGTAGCCCTCAGCTATTCTTTTTGCGAAGACTTCACAAAGAGTTAGTATGAATTTAGTATACCAGTGTGTGGTAATTACATGACGGACAGGATTGTGGTATGAACGTAATTTCTTTGGGTAAAAACTGAATCTGTTGGTTGTGGTTAATTTCTTCTTGCTTATGTTTCAATGTTCTTCGTGTGTTATTTTATGAATGGAGTGTTGTATGCAGTTTTCCAAATCTTGGCTCCATATTTTATGTGTTCCGTAAGATTACAATCTCACATTCTTTTCAATCGTAAATAAGGCACCAGCTCAGTTATAACTCACGTATAATATGCTGAAATTTCAATGAACAATCTTAAAATAAATTTCCAAATATAAACTGATTTCTTTCTTTTTATTTAAATTCTACGTTATATATATATATATATATATATATATATATATATATATATATTACCGGTTTCGTACGACTATTAAAAGATTATCATTAATGTTAGTCTGCTGATGAAACAGTTGCCCAGTAATCCACGTTTAACGTCCCCAGACAGATCACGGCTTTTAACCCACTTTCATTGTCAATTAGCTCCGATTTCAGTATGCCAAAATTAAAGTAACAATATTACACATCAGCATACCAAATGCAACATTACAATCTTATAAACTGACATCTAAAAATAAATCCATATTTATAATCATCTGATGTTTTTAGTATCTTATCAGTGTAACGAGATTCCAGATCTAAACATTTATAATTTTTAATTGGTAATAATTAAGTCATAGCCCAACCGAATAAATTATTTGCATCCACATATGATATATAATGTGATTCCTTTTGTGGATCAAAATTTGTCATATGTTTATTATTATCTTTAGTGTATCTGTTACTACTTTGACTTCCTTTATCAACAAAAAACACTCATATCATAATTGTTTAGTACTTGTAGTTAAGTTTTAGTCATTTTTAACATAGCATCCCAAGATAAACCTGGAACAGTAAAATAACAAGTTGGATTGAGTATATAATATTTAATGCATGAATGTGTAAAATTTTTTTGAAGTATCTACTAATATTAAAACATTAAATCTACAATATAAATTAGCACATTCTTCCAAATTTGTAATGTTGTATTTTGCCCAAACTAATTTTCATTAGGAAGATTCGATTTATAAAATCTGGAATAAAAAAATTCTTTTTTAGCAAATTTTGTTTCTTTCTATTTTTGCTTCATAATGCTTACAATCCTGTACATAAACGCCATTTTTCATTATTAAATCTACATTTCAGCTTTCAAAATAGTTTGCCCTTTCTCTAAATTATTCTGTTTTATCGATACTTAATGCTATGTATTTAAAAGTATCCAAAAATCTTAAAGTTAATCCATCTTCACTGCATATAACAAACTAATAACACTAATACTAACTCTAAACAAACTGGCGAAATCGAATTAAACAAACAAATTAAGATATTTAAAAGCAATAAACAAGTAATATAAGACTGTATAATTGCATAACTACTAAAATCACCTTGCCTTAACAATTTAAACAGATCACTCAAACAACAGGACATATCTGGCTAATAGAAAATACCTAAGGACTGCAAAACCGCCCTAATACATCCATTTGAAAAATGGGGATGTTAATAATTACCAAAGAATCTCTTCTCTTCTGGTCACATACCAAATTCTCTGATGATGTTCAAGTCCAAGAGCAGTTAGATCCTAAAACAGGTGAATACCAAGAATGCTTTTCACCAAACAGATCCTATCTGGAACAAATACTTAATATAAAACTAATACTTAGGTAGCAAAGTACTTATGTAACAACATTCTTTGTACATTTGTGGATTTCAAAAAGAGCTACAAGTCAGTGGATTGTGTAGGTGTTTTCCAAATTTTAAAGGAACAAGGGCTAGATAATAAGACTCTAAATGTTAACTGACACTAGCTCCCAAGAGAAATTCGTGTGAGAAATATCTGAACCATTTGCTAAAAGACTGGTGTTGGACAGGGAAATGAACTCAACCTGTTACTGTTTAATTGTGTTTTGGAAAGGGTAATTACATAATGGCAGAAGCAAAAGTTCAGTCAAAATACAGATCAGCAAAGCAAGTTAGGTAGAAGTAATATTAGAGTAGACTGCGTCACCTTTCCAGATGATCTGGCAGTTTTAACTAGGGATATTACCAAGGCTAAAAAAATTGAAATTCTTAATGAAGTTGAGGAAGAAGTAGGACTATGCAACGAACAAGCACCAAAGTTTTTGAACATAAAATAGGGAAACGTAAAAAGAGTTTTGAGGTTTAAATAGTTGGAGGCAGTCATACATGACAACGGTCAGGAAAAACTCGAAATAAAGTTCACCGTCAAAAAATGCAAATTGCATTCAGATTAACAAAATATTTATAACAAAAAATCAGTTTCTAAATTCAGTAAACTTAGGTATTACAGCACTGCAGTCAAACTTGAATATCTTTACACAGATGAAATTTTAATTTTATATAGAAAAAGGGATATTGAAGAAATTCAAAACAAAGAAAGGAAGATTATTAGCAAAACATCAGGCCCAACAATTTCTGATGGAGAAATGTATAAGCTGAGAAGTAATAAGGAAACAGAAGAGTACACATACATATATGTGACATAAGGAAACAAAGGCTTATATTTTATAGGCACATTAAAAGAATGACATGAACTATGTTGAGAAATCAAATAGTAGAATTCTTCATAAATAGAAGTAAGGCCAAAACTGAGCCAATTAGATGGGTCACTGTGCTTAAGGAGGATCTTAAAGTAGCTGGTATAACTCAGACAGATGTTACATACAGAAAAACATTCACACAATTGATATTTGATTGGGAAGTTGGAGGGAAATGCGAAAATAGTTGGAACACTGTGGGCTAGTGAAAGAAAGAGACTTGATTCAGGATACATAGGAAGACCAACCATCAAAAGTATCATTGATGGACTGTACCTCATGTCGCTATATTTGGCCCATCATGAATAATAATAATATATGTTGTTGTTGTTGTTGTGGTCTTCAGTCCTGAGACTGGTTTGATGCAGCTCTCCATGCTACTCTATCCTGTGCAAGCTTCTTCATCTCCCAGTATCTACTGCAACCTACATCCTTCTGAATCTGCTTAGTGTATTCATCTCTTGGTCTCCCTCTACGATTTTTACCCTCCACACTGCCCTCCAATGCTAAATTTGTGATCCCTTGACGCCTCAAAACATGTCCTACCAACCGATCCCTTCTTCTAGTCAAGTTGCGCCACAAACTTCTCTTCTCCCCAATTCTATTCAAAACCTCCTCATTAGTTACGTGATCTACCCACCTTATCTTCAGCATTCTTCTGTAGCACCACATTTCGAAAGCTTCTATTCTCTTCTTGTCCAAACTAGTTATCGTCCATGTTTCACTTCCATACATGGCTACACTCCATACAAATACTTTCAGAAATGACTTTCTGACACTTAAATCTATACTCGATGTTAACAAATTCCTCTTCTTGAGAAACGCTTTCCTTGCCACTGCCAGTCTACATTTGATATCCTCTCTACTTCGACCATCATCGGTTACTTTACTCCCTAAATAGCAAAACTCCTTTACTACTTTAAGTGTCTCATTTCCTAATCTAATTCCCTCAGCATCACCCGACTTAATTCGACTACATTCCATTATCCTCGTTTTGCTTTTGTTGATGTTCATCGTATATCCTCCTTTCAAGACACTGTCCATTCCGTTCAACTGCTCTTCCAAGTCCTTTGCTGTCTCTGACAGAATTACAATGTCATCGGCGAACCTCAAAGTTTTTATTTCTTCTCCATGGACTTTAATACCTACTCCGAATTTTTCTTTTGTTTCCTTTACTGCTTGCTCAATATACAGATTGAATAACATCGGGGAGAGGCTACAACCCTGTCTCACTCCTTTCCCAACCACTGCTTCCCTTTCATGCCCCTCGACTCTTATAAGTGCCATCTGGTTTCTGTACAAACTGTAAATAGCCTTTCGCTCCCTGTATTTTACCCCTGCCACCTTCAGAATTTGAAAGAGAGTATTCCAGTTAACATTGTCAAAAGCTTTCTCTAAGTCTACAAATGCTAGAAACGTAGGTTTGCCTTTTCTTAATCTATCTTCTAAGATAAGTCGTAAGGTCAGTATTGCCTCACGTGTTCCAACATTTCTACGGAATCCAAACTGATCTTCCCCGAGGTCGGCTTCTACTAGTTTTTCCATTCGTCTGTAAAGAATTCGTGTTAGTATTTTGCAGCTGTGACTTATTAAACTGATAGTTCGGTAATTTTCACATCTGTCAACACCTGCTTTCTTTGGGATTGGAATTATTATGTTCTTCTTGAAGTCTGAGGGTATTTCGCCTGTCTCATACATCGTGCTCACCAGATGGTAGAGATTTTTCATGACTGGCTCTCCCGAGGCCATCAGTAGTTCAAATGGAATGTTGTCTACTCCCGGGGCCTTGTTTCGACTCAGGTCTTGCAGCGCTCTATCAAACTCTTCACGCAGTATCTTATCTCCCATTTCGTCTTCATCTACATCTTCCTCCATTTCCATAATATTGTCCTCAAGTACATCGCCCTTGTATAAACCCTCTATATACTCCTTCCACCTTTCTGCCTTCCCTTCTTTGCTTAGAACTGGGTTGCCATCTGAGCTCTTGATATTCATACAAGTGGATCTCTTCTCTCCAAAGGTCTCTTTAATTTTCCTGTAGGCAGTATCTATCTTACCCCTAGTGAGACAAGCCTCTACATCCTTACATTTGTCCTCTAGCCATCCCTGCTTAGCCATTTTGCACTTCCTGTCGATCTCATTTTTGAGACGTTTGTATTCCTTTTTGCCTGCTTCATTTACTGCATTTTTATATTTTCTCCTTTCATCAATTAAATTCAATATTTCTTCTGTTACCCAAGGATTTCTATTAGCCCTCGTCTTTTTACCTACTTGATCCTCTGCTGCCTTCACTACTTCATCCCTCAGAGCTATCCATTCTTCTTCTACTGTATTTCTTTCCCCCATTCCTGTCAATTGTTCCCTTATGCTCTCCCTGAAACTCTGTACAACCTCTGGTTCTTTCAGTTTATCCAGGTCCCATCTCCTTAAATTCCCACCTTTTTGCAGTTTCTTCAGTTTCAATCTGCAGTTCATAACCAATAGATTGTGGTCAGAATCCACATCTGCCCCAGGAAATGTCTTACAATTTAAAACCTGGTTCCTAAATCTCTGTCTTACCATTATATAATCTATCTGATACCTTTTAGTATCTCCAGGATTCTTCCAGGTGTACAACCTTCTTTTATGATTCTTGAACCAAGTGTTGGCTATGATTAAGTTATGCTCTGTGCAAAATTCTATAAGGTGGCTTCCTCTTTCATTCCTTCCCCCCAATCCATATTCACCTACTATGTTTCCTTCCCTCCCTTTTCCTACTGACGAATTCCAGTCACCCATGACTATTAAATTTTCGTCTCCCTTCACTACCTGAATAATTTCTTTTATCTCGTCATACATTTCATCTATTTCTTCATCATCTGCAGAGGTAGTTGGCATATAAACTTGTACTACTGTAGTAGGCATGGGCTTTGTGTCTATCTTGGCCACAATAATGCGTTCACTATGCTGTTTGTAGTAGCTAACCCGCACTCCTATTTTTTTATTCATTATTAAACCTACTCCTGCATTACCCCTATTTGATTTTGTATTTATAACCCTGTAATCACCTGACCAAAAGTCTTGTTCCTCCTGCCACCGTACTTCACTAATTCCCACTATATCTAACTTTAACCTATCCATTTCCCTTTTTAAATTTTCTAACCTACCTGCCCGATTAAGGGATCTGACATTCCACGCTCCGATCCGTAGAACGCCAGTTTTCTTTCTCCTGATAACGACGTCCTCCTGAGTAGTCCCCGCCCGGAGATCCGAATGGGGGACTATTTTACCTCCGGAATATTTTACCCAAGAGGACGCCATCATCATTTAATCATACAGTAGAGCTGCATGTCCTCGGGAAAAAATTACGGCCGTAGTTTCCCCTTGCTTTCAGCCGTTCGCAGTACCAGCACAGCAAGGCCATTTTGGTTAATGTTACAAGGCCAGATCAGTCAATCATCCAGACTGTTGCCCCTGCAACTACTGAAAAGGCTGCTGCCTCTCTTCAGGAACCACACGTTTGTCTGGCCTCTCAACAGATACCCCTCCATTGTGGTTGCACCTACGGTACGGCCATCTGTATCGCTGAGGGACGCAAGCCTCCCCACCAACGGCAAGGTCCATGGTTCATTTTTCCCAATGCAAATGATCAGTATGTTTGACAAACATTCAGTAAGTTAAATTAAAATGTAGATTTCGAAATTTGAATAAAATAATTTTAAGAACTTTGTTAGCAACTGTGTTTTGATTGGTTTCAATGGTTTGGTTCTTAATACTAACACACTTCCAGTACAGTACTATCTTTTTTATTAATAAATAATTTAACATCACTCTCAATAATAATTCTGTTTAAAACTTTATTTTCTTTAATGAGTATTTAGGTTTGTTGAAGTGAATACATTTTTCCATGTTTTTCAAGCTGTACTGACTGACAGGAATTCCTATCATTTTTCTGTTGGTATATTATTTATTATTTTTCGACGTAACATTCAGAATTAAAAAAGTTGTATAAGAACTGACTACTGCCACGTTTTTATAAATATCTCTTATAGAAACAGTTAATTTTTTTGAAAAGAGATGAATTATTGCTTAAGTGAAATAATCTACTCATCTATTATTAATAATAAGTATATAAATAAGTGACAGTGTGGGAATCAATAATAAGAATTCCAGAGAAGAGACCAAAAAAATAAACACAGCATATATTCCCCTAATTCTATTTGATGTTCGATACTTGTTCTTAGTGGCTGTGAGATAATGACATTATTGATTGATGATTGTAATTTAGCTCCTGGGTTGTTGAACTGCAATAAAATTAATAATTCCATGTTTAGTCTAAGAGTTTAGAACAATAAAAATATCAAGAATTTATGAATAGTTCTGAAAATATTGAAGGTGAGCACAATTGGAAGTTTTTTGTGAAACTAAAAATCATGACAAAGTCGTTTTGTTAAATGAATGTAAAGATAATTCAGTTTTTTTATTTGATGATTTCACTCTTGAAAATCAAAATATAGTTACTTAAGGAAGAATTAAAGGAATAGATTGCTTTTATCTATTGAAAACATCTACAAAAACACCAAAAGAATTAGTCAGAGGTAATCTAAATGTTTTAAATATTTTTATACAAGATTATACAAATTCGAATTACTTTTATCATAAGTTTGCTGGAGGTGATTTAAAATTCCTAAGTTTAAACAAAGCTATAATAAATTTTGGGATACAGATTAATCTGTTTTATTCTAAGAGATATAATGAAAAAAATTAATAACAGTATGTAAAAAGATAAGACTAAGTATTTTTTTAAAACATAGTTATTGAACAGAAATGTTCAATGTAAAAGTTGAAGTAAACATGGAATATAAACATTCGACATTAACACTGAACCCAACAAGAACATAAAGTGTTAATGAGTATTGTTTTTATCATTAATAAATATATGCAAAGTACAATAGCCTTTTAAGGACTAAGAAAAACTATTTTGTATGACCTGGAGATTGTTAAAAAAGCTATACCAAACAGAAGAAAAAAGGAACAGTTAAGAGAATAATTTAAGAAATGAAGGAAAAAACCAAGAAGGGAATATGAAATTTATAAAAAAGTCAACCGGTTATAGATACAATCGAAACTGTAGGAGAAAATTTTTAAAAGTGATGGTAGAAAATAAATAAGTAACAAGAAAGATAATTCCTTATTATCATAATGAAAATTATGTTTATTTTTGTTGTTTATATGTTTATTTTATAAATATGATAATAATGAAAGTGCATCATCATAAGGTCAAAAAAATAACTTGAAGGAAATTTGAAAAATATAAAACAAAAAGGAAAACAATAAAAGAATAATAAATAATTTTACTTAATACCGTTCATGTTTGTCTCATAATATGAAATTATACGTGTACGCAAAATGACAAAATTCGTGGTCTACATCTCGAAAATGGTTACATTTAGCAGTTAAATTTAACAATGATAACGTTTTAACCAATGAAAAACTGTACAAATCAATTAATGTTTTAATGGAATTCTTGGAACAACATAACACTGAGGTGTATGACAAGTACACTTTACATAACTATGAAGAAATATTGTTGTTGTTGTTGTGGTCTTCAGTCCTGAGACTGGTTTGATGCAGCTCTCCATGCTACTCTATCCTGTGCAAGCTTCTTCATCTCCCAGTATCTACTGCAGTCTACATCCTTCTCAATGTGTTTAGTGTATTCATCTCTTGGTCTCCCTCTACGAGTTTTGCCCTCCACGCTGCCCTCCAATACTAAATTGGTGATCCCTTGATGCCTCAGAACATGTCCTACCAACCGATCCCTTCTTCTAGTCAAGTTGTGCCACAAACTTCTCTTCTCCCCATCCTATTCAATACCTCCTAATTAGTTATATGATCTAGCCATCTAATCTTCAGCATTCTTCTGTAACACCACATTTCGAAAGCTTCTATTCTCTTCTTGCCCAAAGTAGTTATCGTTCATGTTTCACTTCCATACATGGCTATGCTCCATACAAATACTTTCAGAAACGACTTCCTGACACTTAAATCAATACTCGATGTTAACAAATTTCTCTTCTTCAGAAATGCCTTCCTTGCCATTGCCAGTCTACATTTGATATCCTCTCGACTTCGACAATCATTAGTTATTTTGCTCTCCAAATAGCAACACTCCTTTACTACTTTAAGTGTCTCATTTCCTAATCTAATACACTCAACATCACCCGACTTAATTCGACTACATTCCATTATCCTCGTTTTGCTTTTGTTGATGTTCATCTTATATCCTCCCTTCAAGACACCATCCATACCGTTCAACTGCTTTTCCAAGTCCTTTGCTGTCTCTGACAGAATTACAATGTCATCGGCGATCCTCAAAGTTTTTATTTCTTCTCCATGGACTTTAATACCTACTCCGAATTTTTCTTTTGTTTACTTCACTGCTTGCTCAATATACAGATTGAATAACATCAGAAATAGGCTACAACCCTGTCTCACTCCCTTCCCAACCACTGCTTCCCTTTCATGCCCCTCGACTGCCATCTGGTTTCTGTACAAATTGTAAATAGCCTTTCACTCCCTGTATTTTACCCCTGCCACCTTCAGAATTTGAAATAGAGTATTTCTACATCTACATCTACATGACTACTGTGCAATTCACACTCAAGTGCTTGGCAGAGGGTTCATCGAACCACAATCATACTATCTCTCTACCATTCCACTCCCGAACAGCGTGCGGAAGAAACGAACAACTAAACCTTTCTGTTCGAGCTCTGGTTTCTCTTATTTTATTTTGATGATGATTCCTATCTATGTAGGTTGGGCTCAACAAAATATTTTCGCATTCGGAAGAGAATGTTTGTGACTGAAATTCCGTAAATAGATCACGCCACGACGAAAAACGTCTTTGCTTTAATGACTTCCATCCCAACTCGCATATCATATCTGACACACTCTCTCCCCTATTACGTGGTAACAAAAAACGAGCTGCCCTTTTTTGTACCCTTTCGATGTCCTCCGTCAATCCCACCTGGTAAGGATCCCACAATGCGCAGAAATATTCTAACAGAGGACTAACAAGTGTAGTGTGAGCTGTCTCTTTAGTGGACTTGTTGCATCTTCTAAGTTTCCTGCCAATGAAACGCAACGTGTGGCTCGCCTTCCCCACAATATTATCTATGTGGTCTTTCCAACTGAAGTTGTTCGTAATTTTAACACCCAGGTACTTAGCTGAATTGACAGCCTTGAGAAATGTACTATTTATCGAGTAATCGAATTCCAACGGATTTCTTTTGGAACTCATGTGCATCACCTCACACTTTTCGTTATTTAGCGTCAACTGCCACCTGCCACACCATGCAGCAATCTTTTCTAAATCGCTTTGCAACTGATACTGGTATTCGGTTGACCTTACTAGATGGTAAATTACAGCATCATCTGCGAACAACCTAAGAGAACTGCTCAGATTGCCACCCAGGTCATTTATATAGATCAGGAACAGAAGAGGTCCCAGGACGCTTCCCTGGGGAACACCCGATATCACTTCAGTTTTACTCAATGATTTGCCGTCTATTACTACGAACTGCGAACTTCCTGACAGGAAATCACGAATCCAGTGGCACAACTGAGATACCCCATAGGCCCGCAGCTTGATGAGAAGTCACTTGTGAGGAACAGTGTCAAAAGCTTACCAGAAATCCAGAAATATGGAATCCACCTGAGATCCCCTGTCGATAGCTGCCATTATTTCGTGCGGATAAAGAGCTAGCTGCGTTGCACAAGAACGATGTTTTCTGAAATCATGCTGATTACGTACCAATAGATCGTTCTCTTCGAGGTGATTCATAATGTTTGAATACAGTATATGTTGCAAAACCCTACTGCAAACCGACGTCAATGATATAGGTCTCTAGTTCGATGGATTACTCCCACTACCCTTCTTAAACACTGGTGCGACCTGCGCAATTTACCAATCTGTAGGTACAGATCTATCGGTGAGCGAGTGGTTGTATATAATTGCTAAGTAGGGAGCTATTGTATCACCGTAATCTGAAAGGAACCTAATCGGTATACAATCTGGACCTGAAGACTTGCCCATATCAAGTGATTTGAGTTGCTTTGCAACCCCAAAGTTATCTACTTCTAAGAAACTCATGCTAGCAGCTGTGCGTGTTTCAAGTTCTGGAATATTCCATTCGTATTCCTTGGTGAAGGAATTTCGGAAAACCGTGTTCAATAACACCGCTTCAGCGGCACAGTCGTCGGTATCAGTACCATCAGCACTGCGCAGTGAAGGTATTGACTGCGTCTTGCCGCTTGTGTACTTTACATACGACCAGAATTTCTTCGGATTTTCTACCAAATTTCGAGACAATGTTTCGTTGTGGAACCTATTAAAGGCATCTCGCATTGAAGTCCATGCCAAATTTCGGGCGTCTGTAAATTTTAGCCAATCTTCGGGATTTCGCGTTCTTCTGAACTTCGCGTGCTTTTTCCGTTGCCTCTGCAACAGCGTTCGGACCTGATTTGTGTACCTTGGGGGATCAGTTCCATCTCTTACCAATTTATGAGGTATGAATCTCTCAATTGCTGTTGCTACCATCTCTTTGAATTTGAGCCACATCTCATCTACATTTGCATAGTCAGTTCAGAAGGAATGGAGATTGTCTCTTAGGAAGGCTTCTAGTGACACTTCATCCGCTTTTTTAAATAAAACTATTTTGCGTTTGTTTTTGGTGGATTTGGAAGAAACGGTATTGAGCATAGCTACAACGACCCTGTGATCACTAATCCCTGTATCAGTCATGATGCTCTCTATTAGCTCTGGACTGTTTGTGGCTAAGAGGTCAAGTGTGTTCTTCTTTATTAATTTTTAATCTATATGAATGAATAACTTTAGCATTGATTACCCATAAAATACTTCCAAATGGTAAAATTGAACCAATAGCTATTAAAATGAAACTAAATAATGCACAATTAAATAGTGGCAATATATTTTATTTGATATTCAAAAAAAGAAATAGATATGAAAACTAGTGGAAACATCAGGTATTCATGTTGTGAAAAATTCTCAAATGCTTAATGCAAAATCAAAAGGGATTTGGATTAACAAAACATGAAGGAGGAATTTTACCAATTTTACTAGCAACACTAATAGAAATTGGCTCATTGCCTAGTGGTGTATATTCTATTGTTTGAGTTCACAATAAACAAAAATTGGTAAAGAATTGGAGGTACAAGGAAGACAGAATTTAGCAATGGAAAGAAAGGAGCTAAAATATAAAAATTTCGAAGAAACAATCAAAATGTATCTTAATACATTAAGCAATTTTATATATAAAAATTTGTTAAGGAATTAAAAAGTAAACACATTTTTCGTTTATTTACGATTGATTAATTGGCTATTTGTCATAGAGAATACTAATGTGGAATAGTTATTTTAGATATTGGTAGTCACTCAATAGGTTATTATAAATCGAAATATACGAATTTGTTTTTGATGATTTGGTTGAAATATAAGAAATGAATTAATAAATTACTTAGGTACAAACGAGTTATATTATAATGCTGAAAGGATTCAGCATTTTAATGAACTTATTTAGAATCCTTTGTGTTTATTTTTGTTAAAACTAATATCGAATAGTTACAATACTAACTTAATTTTAAATTCAATAAATGTAGATTTTTGGGATAAAATAAAATATGAAAAAATTATGTCGACTAATACCGACTTAAGTCAGAGAGTAGAACCAAATATTAATAAACAGTGCTATGCATTATAATCAAGTCTTAATGAACAAGTAGAAAGAAATGTTAATAAGTGGTAAAATTCATTAGTCAATTCCCAATGAACAACCCAATGAACAAATAAAATGTTATCAGATGAGTAAATTCATTAGCATCAAGTATTAATGAAAAATAGAAAATCTGACTACTTGAGTATTCTAACACAATTGAACAATTTTTGCCCTGCAACACTTTTTAATGAAACAAGTAATCAGCTTAATAAAACTAATCTAACTAAATACTATAAAAAAGATTGAAAATGCTTTCTCATTACATGTAAAATAGTTTCGTTTGGCAGACTGTTGTTAGAATCAAATGATGATGATAAAATGGAAAATAATTACTGAATTTCAGATCTGGAAAAGCCATCAGATCTTTGGGAGGATGGTGGTTCAATCACATGTCCGACCATCCTGATTTAGGTTTTCCGTGGTTTCCCTATATCGCTCCAGGCAAATACCAGGATGGTTCCTGTGAAAGGGCACAGCCGACTTCCTTCCCTAATCTGATGAGACTGATGACTTCGCTGTCTGGTCTCCTTCCCCAAACAAACCCCCCAATCAGTTCTTCATGACTATCACATGAAGTGTTCAAAGTGTAAAAAATTTGCTGGAACTAGTAATCCTCATAGAGTAACAATGAAAAGTGGAAAACAGAGAATTGAGGTATTTGTCAATTTTTGAAAGTATAAAGAGAATTAATTAAAAATTTGTAGGTAAAAGTCTAAATATTTGTGAAGAAATTATTAATGAATTACATAAACTGATAAGACAAAAATTTAAAATGAGATTTTTCATTTGAATAGATATTAAAGATTTATGGCAATCGGATTTAGTCGAATAGATTCAGGTAATTTAAGGGCAGCTTCAAAAAGAAGTATATGGAATAAAAATTTACTAACCCTTATTGATTTTTTTTTTGGAATTTCATTGGGCAAATCCAGGTAAAGTTGAAACAGGTA